>NC_069124.1:24795988-25053488 GCF_026914265.1 Mya arenaria | reverse complement strand
AAATGTCTTAATACAAAATGAATATGTTTATGAGTAAAAATTATCGGAACTACCCAGTCAACTGTGTCTTGAGGTACTTGCATTTTTGTAACCAGGAAATGAATTTCATCCACTATTTTCCTTTTTTAAATAACTTTCAAAACATTGATGATTCGATAGTCTTGAGCATTTTGACACAAAAACAACAACAAAGAGATAATGTCGACATACCTTTCCGTAAGAATGTTATTTTTTTATCCAAAATCTGATAAAAAAACTCTTTTGTAAAATTTATTTAACTACTTCAAAATATTTTTCCAAGAATGTATGTTTTACTCCCCCAAAATATCATTCTTCAAGACTAAATAAAACATAAACTTTTGAAAACATTTCAATTTTTGACCTTCCCCAACAACTTTTGCATCGTAGAAGACCCTTAGAAATGAAAAAAAAATATTGAATTGTATTACAACAACGTTTTATTAATCATACAATAGATCTTCCCTTGATAAAAAGCGATATTTAAGATTTGGAAATTTACTTTTACAGCATCGTGTTCTTTTTTGAGTTTGTTTTCATGACGACTTAATTATTCCTCCCCGTTTATTACGATGCATTCATGATATTAAAAATTGAAATATGTTGCGAGCCCTGTTCTATTCACAGATGACAAAACTGTTAAACATCATTCAAATAACAAAATCCAGTGATATGGAATAATCATTTAAACAGCTACGGTATATGGAATTCTAAATGTTATTATTTAACAGTTATCAGATGTACTCAACACGGATATGCTTTTATTTTTCCATTAACAAATCCGAGAGGGACATATTTCGGAGCATGAACAATTCATTGTCTCTCATATTAATTCCACATCATATAAAATGAAATATATCGTAAATGAAATCGCATATTTATGAATTTTTCCTTTTATTTCGTAATGCTAAGTTCACTGTGCTTGTTATTGGTATGGATTGTTTATAATTTCACCTGCTGTTTCCACTTTATAATATCGTATTAAAAGTTGCCATACTCATCAACATTACTGTACATTACTTAGGATAGGATAGGATACTATTGATATGTACACTTATTTGAATTTTGATACCCTGGTGACGCCATATCAGTATTTACAGATAAATTATTTTCAAAATATACAAAGACAGTATGACAAACATTCAGTTTAGTAAACATGTTTTTAATCAAATATTTTGAACGACGCAATTTATGACTACCTTGGCTAAAACTGTTGCGGATCGATCCAGGATATGACGTTAGAGGGGCGTAACTTAGAGGTGAAACCTTTAATACTCTTTTGATCTTATATTGAAATAGATCCTAAACTTTGACGATTTTACAGGGGGAGGCGCCGCGTGCGTCCCCTACATCCGCTTGTGGTTGCTGTTAGCATTGTGTTTTCATGTCTGTTTATTCTTGAGATGTTAAATCATTGCTATCACAGTCAATATTAGCAGAGTGATGCACGGATAATATCCCTGGCCTAGCATCGTGAATAATGTAATACCTGTGCATGTTACTTTCATAGAGTTTGGTAATAAAGGCATACTCTTAAAAGCATTGGCTGCTCATTGGCTGTACATTTCCATCTAGTAAATTTCACATGAATAGCAATACATGTGTCTACCCTAAAATTTTGCTGAATATCGAATGGACCTAATCGTGTAGATGCAACAAGATGTCTGCATTAATATTCGTTATAATTAGTTAGTTTTAAAGAAAAGTTTTCGGTGCCATTCAAATACGACTGAAGACGACAAACAAAACAGATTGCTCATGATAGCCAACCTTAACTAAAATAATGAAAAAAAACTGATGAAAAATGATTTTTAAAGACAAATAATTTAACAGATGATCAGAGTTGTCACCTTTTTAATGAAAGAAAGTCCATTCCAACGTGGTTTCCTGAAGGAAGTGTCCATTAAGCTTGGAACAGTTTGGAAGTTTGGAACAGCTTTTGGGAATGCGCAGTTTTTGTCTTTGAAATAAAACTGAAGTCAGTTCACGTTATGTTATTATATTTATTTAAAATTAGGTTCGATTTCAATCATGATTTTATATTGAGGTGTCACAAACTGCTGCACGCACAAAATACACAGACTTATTTGTAATTTTATTTATGTACTCGTAATATGATTTTTATGTTCGTGCCAATAGTTCCTTCTTCTTTAGACCATTTGCCGTGTGCTTCTAAACATATTTTACTTTATTTTATGGTTCAACTACTAGTTATATTGACCTGCAATGTCATGCTGGAAGGTTGTAAGTCAATGCAACATAATTGAATTGAATTATCAATTCAATAAATAGTCATTGCCATTGATGAATATGCTTCATGGGAGATTCTATACTTGTGTAAATAACGACAAGTTTTCTTGTAAATTTCCTAGACGGGTACAGCACAGAAAACCTTGTGTTTGACTGGAATCCTCCCAAGGTGACGCGCGACAATCGTTTGGTAGAGGTACAGTTCCAGTTTGGCGCCATGGAAACCCTACGGTGTTTTAACGCATACGTATGCGGTATGGACGGACATACAGGTGACAGCACGAATTTAAATTATTGTACAAAGTAAAGCATGGCAGAAAACTGTTGTTGTTTTTTACTTATAAGTAAATTATCAGTTTTGCTGAGCATAAGTGTGGTAATCGTGAGCCGACGCTTCAGTGCGGATAGAAAAATCCGACCCGAGGGCACGCGCGTAAGCCGGTAACGAGGCTTGCCGATATTTTTCCTTGCATACCTAAAATTATCAATTCGTGGAAATATTGACGTAGAAAACACACTTTTGAACATTTCACCAAAAAGCGCGTGCGACCTGTTTACTGAAGCGAAGAAATTATAATGGATTTGAATACAGACCCTATGATCTGCAATGCTTTTTGTTATAGTTAACTACACGTGCATCATATTGCAGCTAGAAATGTTGAGAAGTTTTGGCTACTATATCATCAAAGTTTACTTCTCTTCAATACTCGTTAGGTCCCTTTCGTGGGTATCATTTTGGCTTGACATTCATGTCGTACCTACGCGAATTTCTCTCGGTCTTCTCACGGTACTCACGTTGACAACACAGAGCGTGGGCGCGAGGTCAGTTCTACCAAGGGTCTCTTATATCAAAGGTTAAATTGGCTTTTATATTTTCTTGCATGATTTGCGTTCTTTTTAAAAATCTAACCCATTATAAGAAACAGAAGGCCAATTGGGGGTTCTTGTTGGTTTTACATGATAACAACTGCACAGCACCCTGAGTTTTCTGTCCAAATTTTTTCAAAAATGGTCTGTTGAAAGCTTGACTATTTTTATTTGTTTGCCTAAAAATCAGAAATGACCAGGAACCGAACGGTCGGTTGTCTGCAGAAAAAGACGTGTGGAAAACGGCGTGTCTCATATTCGTGTTTTCGGCGTTGAAATAATTTGCTTACGTTAACGTTAATTCCCGTTTAGAAAGGCAACGTCGAGCGAGCTCTCATCCCGTCTCAGGATCCATGTCCAGATACATGCTTAGTAAAAATGGAAGAGCGGTACATTTACAAATACAAATACAAATATTAAGGATGCATTTCTCTAAATGTTTAACTTATGATGATTGGTCATTATAATAACAATAAAAACTGCAACAT
Organism: Mya arenaria; assembly: GCF_026914265.1. Lineage (NCBI taxonomy): Eukaryota > Metazoa > Mollusca > Bivalvia > Myida > Myidae > Mya > Mya arenaria. The sequence continues at coordinate 25,049,865 of NC_069124.1, read as the reverse complement.
GGAGTGTGTATACATTTTAAACGCCTTATCCATCTGATGTTCAATAGTGTCATCATTTATGAGTTTAGTAATACGTGGAGAGGTGTATTAAAGGCGTGTTAAATCATACCTATGAACGCAGGTAAACATAAAAAGTGTAAAAAAAGAATGGAAAACCGTTAATACTTGAAAAGTGATTTATAGTCTTTGTTAATACAATTTGACGTTTTTTCGAGTGTATATTTTCATTATTTAACAGTTGATGACGATTGGCTGGGTAATTTTAAAGATGATGTCGTACTTGTATCGTGTTGTTTAACCACTGGTCCGCTTCATCGAAGTATCATTGTCGAAACTTATACTAAATAATTTTAAATCTGTCGTACCCTCCAAAAGTTGATGACTTCATGTGTTGTAAGTTTCTTCTCATTTTAAATACTGAATAATGTTCAATTCCCACAAAAATGTAGCGAAATAACGAACGTTGACACCAAAATAATTTTAAAATACGACAAAGGTCGACTCAGATTTTTATTTGCTGACCGACCACAATAATATAGTCCGACCTATAAAGGGTTTTCTGTTCCGAGCCAATGATAAGACATGCATAGGCTAGATGAACATTCAGTCAAATAAATCATTACCGGAATACAAATCAAACAGATCGCTTGACTTAAGCGGCCTCGTATGCATCACACATAATTTAGACAACAGACATAGAACTAGACTCTTATGTTTGTCAGCAGTTAAACACGAGATCGAAACAGCAAGACATCTGAAAACTTTTCGATTAAACTAAACAGAAGCAGGTCTCAATCAACTAAAATGACGTGACATAACTAAAGGCTATAAGCCAGGAACATCCAAACAGTTTTCAACATTGAGGTATTCAAGGCATTGTTTTGTCCTCGTTAATTGGCATGTACTTTGTGAGGATATAACGAAACAAACTCACTCGGATATGATGAACTTCCGTTTATCATAGCAATCACTAGTCTGTCAATCTGGCTCAAAAAGACTCATGACAGTCTGAAATAACAATTGTCTGATATTTGGATAATCATGTTATTTCTTTTTATTATATTTTGTCGACGTCAGTGCTGGAATCGTGATAGTTTTTTTTTATTTAATAATAGGACAAGCAACTCCCAAGGCGGTCTACATTCCTTTGATTAATCGAATTATTAATGACTTAAAAGTTTATCTTGGATTGAATGTATCTTAGCTTTAGTAAAAAAATCCCCATGTTGCTCTGATTATTATAACAAAATTCTGACATCTGTTACCCAAGTGCATAAGCAATGTTCTTTAGTTTGATAAGCAAAACGCTCTAAACAATGGATTAAACAGCCTAAAAATATAAATATTCAGAACATTTGCCATCAAAAGTGTAAATGCTTTCAATAATTTAATACAATGAAAACTACAGAGACAAAGAGTCAGACTACAGTCAAAAAGCTGTTTGTAGAAGTAGGAAAAGGGCAAAACCAAATCATTCATAATCATATTGCACATCTTATTGTAATATTTTTACTTAAATTACAACAAATGACCATTAAGTAGACATTAGTGTTGGTTGTTGTCTCATATACTTGACCATCAAGCCAACAGCATATCACACATACTGCAGTCAACTCAAAGACAAAAATCAGCCACATAATAAAACAGTTGTATTCAAGTTCAAACGAAATTATAGTATTCAGGCAAATAAAAATGAGTGAATAGATATATAGTCAAAAGACAATCGGTGCCCTTTTGCACAGTTGGAGGTAAGACCTTCACCTTTGTGAAAAAGCACATTTTCATTCAAAATCAACAGTTTTATAAAGGTTTTATTATTGCAATTAAACTTCTACTAGATTACTAAATCTAAAAATAATCTTAATTGCTAAAATACATCTTATAAAATCAATACTGTCACAAATCACTTACTGTTTTGACGAATAAATATATGGTGAGTATCGTGTTTATACCTGTGGACAACATGTAAGTCAATATATTATGCATTATAATAAAGTGTCCAAAGCTGTCAGGAATGTTGTACAAAAAATTCAATACATTAATCTGGTTTTGAAAAGCCGAAAAAATATCATTTAAATACCTTGGTTATTCTACTTAGTATTAATATAATTCAAAACACGACATATGATGATATTGTTCATGTTAATGTCAGTGTACAATTTATGGTTGCAGTTTACAAAATGTTTTTGAATATTTCTAAATAAAAATTAATAACCTCTCTACAGTAAATTAACGGATTTCCATTTTTTTTTATTCGATAAAAATGTATTCCATAATTCGCGAAGAAATTTGAACGCTTACTGAGCAATGTATATAGGACAAACGGGTCTCTCAGGTCCAATTTTCACGGTGTCTTTGAGCATAAGGCTTTTATGGTGTTATTGGCATTTACAGCTCACATATTTTGTAACAAAGCTCTATTCACCAGGCGAGTTGGCTACATAAGGCTTTGCATAATTCATTTAACGTGTACCGGAAAAGTTGTATGTAACAATACACGATCAAAATCGCATTTTGTTTGTATCAAATCTGACGCTGTCAGCATAAATGTAAATTATTTATCTTGCGCATTAGATCTATAGACATTATATTGCTGCGCATTAGACACATATACATTATATTGCTGCTCATTAGACACGAAGAGAACCATAATCGCGAGTTCAGCTCCACTGCTATGAGGCGTGGAAGCTATGTAAATCAGTAATAACCCAATATGACAATGTCATCAATCAGATTTACACTTTTAAAGTTTGCATGGCTTATGCACACAACTGCTTTCATAGACTGAGCATGGACTATTAATTATATTATTTGAAAATGAATAACGTTCCTAAAAAAGGACATGTATACGTGTATGCAGGTGCCGAAAGTTGGAATAACACGCTCAAGACAACTAGTGTTTCCCGTAGTAATCACTTATGACAATAGACGCAGACTCTATAATGACATATTTATGTATTATACCAGACTTGGCTATGACTCTCATATCCCCAGCTAGTAAGTAATCAACAAACGACCAGGATAAATTTGTATATGGGCATTTATTTAATGTCGTAACAATAACATACATCATTTGTATAAACAAGGTAAATGTTGATGACTTATCTGACGTGTCTGGCGGCATTTCTCTTTTGGCGGTTTTGGCCATAAATAAATGGTATATATTCGTTATATGGTCGTCTCGTATAATAGTATGAGTCATGCGTGCAACACACAATTTTATTTCTTTCGTTAGGAACTTTTATAAAAAAACAACTTTCGTTGATTTGAAAAGCATTTTACGTCAAAAAAGGCACACTTATTTCAATCCATCATTGCCTTCATTTTTAACATAAGATTTTTTCCTCGTGCATGGCAGTTTAGTTCTTCTTACAAAACAATGTCTGATTTTAATTGGATTGCTTTTTACTTCGTTAATATCATTGTGTCGATTGCACGCCTGTTTTACCCTAAAAAAGTTATTAGCAAATATCCAGTATAATAAAGAAATCCATTGAATATTTGTAGTTTGTGCGTTCTGTTGGTTTTTTCTTCTTATCCAAAATTATCAAAGCGTTTATCTCCTCAATATGATAGACCGATTGATAATAAAATGTATGTCGGCCTACAGGCTGATTATACCAAAACCATTGGAAGAAACTAGCTTCGTGTGAGGAATGACAAATACTCATGCAACATTTTACTTTACAACCACAACATACAGTGCACATGGCTGGTTGTTTCGGGAAGTATGAATGCTGGGACCTTTTTCCACCGATCCCAACCAAATAATGATAATCGATACTGGCACCGTCAAAGGTAAACAATCGCTTTTCGACAAATCTCGATCCTTATTTCATCTCTACCTACCTATGGGAGGAGAAACAAGTAATTTAAATTAGTGCTATGGGCACAAAAATACAATGAGTTGCCAATAAGTCTGCGAACATATTCACTTCAGCTTTACAAAAGTATCGCCTAAGGTTTACTTCCGAAGAACAAATTACAGTATAGATATATGCTTCCAGTTCCAGTCTGACATTGTTAAGACCATTACATTAGGTAATGCACCTTTATCATCTTGAAAGTATCGTACGTCAGAGAATGACAGGGATGCCAGCGGTATATGCGTCTGATGATATTGCTAATAATTAAACTGGGAAACAAACGCGCGCTTTAATAATGGTGCATTTCCGACAAAACACGTTTGCATGCAATCGGTATTTATCATGGTTTCTGATAAACAGTGCATAGCCTGGCAAATGGCGGAAATATAATTGAGACTCCATTTAACACAAAAAACAAGAAAAAATACACAATAAATTAATTTATTTATTACACTACTAAAATTATCGAGTACATAATTGAAGCACAATTCAAATAAAAAATAGAATGCAGTGTTTATGCTGTTTCAATTTTTAGGACGAGAACTACTATGGCGAGGCTCCACGTACGCACTTTAGGCACCTGTACGTCGTTTAAAATAAAATATGCTTTTTTAGTTATTGATATACCGGAAAGTGTTTTAAAAAATAACCAAATTTCGGAATAGCTCCCGGATTCCACAACCATAAGAGACATACATCTTAATGTTGCTAGATACGTTCCTGGCACAGAAGATGTGTCTGGACCCTAGTAACATTTTTTCTTCATTTCATTATTTCATTTTGTTTTGAATATTTCTAAATATCTATATTTTCTATAATTCATTCATTGTCAAAGAGCTAAAAACAGACAAGCGATAACTCTCGAGAACCTGAACAATAAATGTATTATATACGCCATACTGCGTTCGTATAAATGTTATAAATCATGAAAGGTTCTGTTTTACATAATGTTTCCAAAAAGTTATTCAATAATACTGTCCTTCTTGTCCATACGCAATCCGTTATTTTCAGCATGTGGGAGACTTAAAGAAAACATTATATGTTTTTTCATGGATTCACAAGAATGGAAACTATCCGAAATTTTGAGATTTCGGCGTGCTATAGGCACTTTGCTTATTAATTATTCATCTATATTTTCAAGCAATAGAAGATGATTTATTGATTATAATGAAGGACTTGCTGCGTTTGTCAAAATGTATTCCCTAAAGTAATCATTATGAATAACACATAAGAAGAAGACGTGTACTCTTCTCTAAGCTAACATTATTTTAACAATGTAACTCTTTTGTTTCTTCATGATCTGAACAATGATATAATTCACTACTTTTCATCTTTCAGTTCAGTTTCAATTTCAGAAAGAAATTATGATCAAATAAAAAAAGCTATGCAAAAATGCATTCAAATTAAAAGTCACTAATACAAGGTTCATCCATTGTACAGTATTTTTATTTTTTTATTTTTTATTTTCCTACCACAATCAATAAACGTATGTGACAGCGCCTGAGAATAAGTTAATTAGACGTTAAAAAGGTTTGAATGATTTCTTTTTTTTTCTTATTCTTACTTTCACTGTACATAGCCATCGTGTCTGTTTTGGCCTTGCTATAAAAAACTATCGACAAACACTGCACGTTCTTTTCAGAAGTACAACTTAAATAATAGTATGGCTTTAACTGATATGAACCTTAACAATACAGAATTATAGTATAATTTTTATATTGTTAACTCTCTTTTTTGTTTGTGCCTTTAAAATGAACAAACTTTATTTTATGCGTTCTGGTGAATTATGGAAATTTATTAGTGAAATAAAAGTGATGTTTTACTGTTCCTCATAGAGAAACAACAACTTGATATTGTTCACAATTTTGTCATTTTAGCACGCTCCCACGTCCAGATCAAATACCAGCGCGAACAATAAATGGACACAATATCCACGACGTTATTTCAAAAGTGACGTTTCGTTTGCACACAATTTTGTGCGCTTTTCTGAAAAAAACCCTGCAATTATCTGTCATTGTATATCATTTATAGGCATATATTTAACATATTTTGCTTTAATTAAGTGCCAGAATGCATATATTTCACCTCGTGAACAACATTAGTAAATAATTTTCCCTTGCCTACGATTGGTATTTTACGAACCATGTATACATTTAGAATTGTCAGGGCAATCCATACCTATATTGTGAAGTCACTGAACGTAATCGCTCGAATGTTCACCGTAAACGATTAAAATCTCTTCATGACTATCCTGGTAAAAACAATGAAAATATTTTGAGTTATTAATTCTGATTTTTGTTTTATCTATTTTTTTTCTAGTAAGACTACATTTATTATAAACACTGTTAAAACAATGTCTTTTTGAAGTTAATAATTGTAATTTGAAATAAAAGCATAACAAATCTTAAGGAGTGTTAAAACTAAGATACTTACGGCTGGAACTCTTCAACAATTGTTGACATATGCTCAAGTATTGCTTTTGAAATCGACCATTTTAAAAGGCTTTAGAAACGCGATTCATCAAACGGACGGAACGTGATTGGTTGATTGACATTATCACGTGATGCGATCAATGTATTCAATAAAGACTTAGATATCCGTCCTCTTAGTATGAGACTTTGTGGGCGAGTGGGTATTTTTAATATTGTTCTTGACTGTACCAGGATGTGTATGCTCCCCTCTACAATTATGGTTTTGGTTTTACAATTTGTATTGTTTTCTTCTATTTCGGTATGAAGGAGTAAAATAATTGCTATAGTAAAGCATAGTTAATTATGAGTGTCTTTAAAACATCAAATCATAATCTTGGAACATAAGTGATTGTTTGTCCTTTATCTCAATATTAACAGCTACTTGCTGCTGAATTGACATATTTGTATTCTCCTGCATGCGCTATCGAAAGTTAACGATAAAGTGATTAAAACACTTGTATATAAAAGTAGAATTAGCGATTACAATGCACCCTTTTGTTCATATTTTGGAAAACGATACCAGCCATGGATAAAAACAAACAACCAACAAAGAGTTTTTACCTGGTAAAGATGATATTTCAATTGAATTATACCCTGACGTTAAGATGAATTAGCAGTAATCATAAGCATTTCAGAGAAAATAATGCGCACAAATGTGTGGTTATTTCTGATCGTCACATGCATTGGTCATATATCAAGAGTTGGGTATGGACATTAATAAAATGTTCTTGTTATTGAAGCAAAAATTCATTTCTTTTTTGTCGCCTAACGTCTGATACACAAATAAGGGTTTTAAAGGTTGCTTTATTTCGACAAAATTATTCAAATGAACTGAATTTAAAAAATATATGTGAATAGGGAAACTGCCCCAAGTGGCCAGTATTTTATTGAATACATTTAATCCGTTGTAAACTAGTGAAAAAGAACATGCTATGTTAATGCCACATCTTGTTATTTGAAGCCCGCGGAAAAACGGCCATTTCTCTAGGGCCAGGTATCACATACCAAGAACTGACATATCTTGCCTCTTGACTTTAAAGCTGCACTCTCACAGATTCAACGTTTTGACAACTTTTTTATTTTTTGTCTTGGAACGAGCCAATTTTTGCGAAAATCCATGGAAACCAGTAAAATAAGACTAATGACAAAAAATTGATCGCAGATATTTGTATTTAAGTTCAAAAAATGATGTTTGATGCATATTTCTTAAACCGTTAGTAACGGTTTAGGCCATAAAACATTAATTTTCGAATAGAAATATGAAAATCTACGATCTGATTTTTTGTCAGCAATCTTATATCACTGGTTTGAAGCTATTTACTAAAAAATATTGCTCTTTTCAACACAAAAAATAAAAAAGTTGTAAAAATGGTAAATCTGTGAGAGTGCAGCTTTAAGGCTTATATTCAAAGCACTTAAGCAATCTATGAGTGCCATATCTGTTGCATAACAATTACTGTTGTAAACTGTAAAATTGCTACTAGACTTTGAGACTGTCAGTTTAACATGGCAAGAATAGCTACGGCTGCAACCGTCTGAATTAATGCTGTGGCAAAATTGAAAAGAAAAACACAAAAAATGATTGGAAACTTATGTAGTACGTAACCTGCAACTGGCATACAAATGGACTCAATAACAAGATGCCGTGTTAATTTTGCTTTTTTAGGATAGTTGATCACGAGATTTTTATCAGTGGGTCATGTGACCGCGAAAACGGAATTCTTATCTATCTTCTATATTTTTTTCAAGGGAAAAGCACAGATACCTCTCAAACATCTTATAAATAGTCCGTCAACAACTGACCTGAACAATAACTCGCCCTGAATGTTCCATCACTCTGCAAGATAATTCCATAGGCAAAGCAAATCGATCAGAAAATCTACACACACCTACCTTACACTTACCCCATCCTCAAATGCTGAAACATGTGCAGCATTCAACGACAGTTTTTTCCATCAACATTCATTTGTTAATTAGTCCATAACTTTGACTTTAATTGTATTGAATGAATTTGAACATAACTGAACTTGTTTTTGGCACATTTTAACAAGGCATGGGTATAGTGCATATGTCAATTGGGAAAAGCAGTTGTCAGCCTTTATAAAGGTACTTAGGTTAATTTAAAGGTACTTGTTCGTGTTTGAATAAACAATAAACTGGATAAATTGGATATATAGGATACAAGGTTACTGCTGTTGATGGCTTCTAAATTGATCGGGTTCGCCTTCGACAACTCCTTATCAGATAAACTTTCTCCATCCACAGCACTAACCTAATGTTCTCTATATTGTAATAATAAGAAGAGTACCTGAGAAAGTACATAACTATACAGGTCCAGAAAATATTCAGAACACGTGCCCCATATGACGCAGTGACAAACCATCTATAATGAAATATGTGTTTTACATACATAGATTTTTATTTAAAATTCATAGACTTCATTCGGTTTATAATAATATCGTCTGTGGTATTCGACGGAAATAGCAAAGTATATAATAATCAGTGTTCGATACTTAACGAAATCTAACTTCAACTTACAGCAAAGCTACTACAGTTTTTAATAGTTGGCTATTGAAAGAGAAAATGAAAAGTGTAAACTAATGCCTTTCTTTATATTCAGATATGAATATGTAGGGTTGTTGTGTGCCTAATTACAAGATGACAAGAAAATCATTAACAACATTATAGGAATACACGTGTCAGGTAATTTCTATTTGAAGTGAAAAGTCTTACGCCGCGGGACTATTCAATTCTAAGTGTCTTCCTTACCTTGGTCCTGATGGTAGATAGCTTGTGTAAGAGAAAAATGAAGATCGAGATGGTATATGTTTCCGAGACTTCCTGTAATATAAACACAAATTCCGCAATTCAATACATTCGAAATATTATATTTAGAATATATAGTACGTTCCTGGAAAAAAATAAGGTAATGTTAATAAAAACTCTAAGAAACATCTGTGTTTAACTGTAGCACTCAACACATGCTACTTTGCTATACGGAAATTTTCATTGTGGAATATGGAATAGGCAGTTGATAATCATATAATAAAACAAAGTATAATCATATGTGTTATTATGGTCGAGTTATCATAAAATGTTATATGCGTCATTAGAAATGATGTTGTATATTTGTTAGTGCCTTAATGGATGAAAACACCATAAATTCTTTAACACTATTTATTATATAGTTTCGAATTTGTATGCGTGGAATAGATGTAATAAAACCTCAACTTTGACTTCAGTTTTGTTGATCTTTTGTCCTCCTGAAAAGCAGTTTATTCCTTCTTACAAAGCAATGCATTGTTTTGTAACACTGTTATAAGCTTTCGGAAATAGCCACCTAATAATCAAGATGGATAAACAATGTGTCGATTGAACGTCTGTTCTATCTAAGGAAGAATCCAGGCGTGTTTCACTGCAGAGAAATGCTGAAAAAACAAGTTAATGACTTCTGCTGATCCTGCATGCTGCTACTATTCCTTTATTAACAATAAATAACCATGGTACATAAGATCTAACAGATTTATTACGAGCAGCCGATGTATTTTGAGTTATTAAAATATTGATATTTATACGGATACATTTTGTGAAACAGAAGGTTAACTTTACTCAGAATAGTTTTCTATTTTGAAGTAGGATTTGTCACGTAAAGGTTACTTTACATGTACAAAACATTTAGCTAAAGCACTTGTTTGTATTCCTCAATGTAAAAATAACCACAACTAAAACTGTTGGGTTTTTTTAACTAAGATATTTTCTTCCTATTAAAAGCGTTTCTATTTCAGCTCATTGGTGTTAATTCTGTGAAACTTTACAAGGAATCTTATTTTTTCTGAAAGAGAATCATCACTTATATGCATTTTTTTTGCTCCTAGCAATTTGACCTACTTAATGAAATCACCCTTAATAAAAACCATGTTGGTATTCAGTTTTCTTGAATAGTCCTGCTTTTATAAACATGGGCACATAATGTGTATTCTTTTTATAAAAAAAGTTTTATTATGTCATCATCCCTTTGTATAAACTATTGTATAGTGATATTAGTAATGCATTTTGTCAAGTTAAAAACCAATGCGGTTGATAACCAGTTGCGGTGGACAAGCACTTTGATTTCTTTGTAACGTATTCTATTGTTAGCTTAATTTTGTAAATATAACCATGCCAGAGACTCGAGTATCGCAACACATTGAAATAAAAACTGTTTTACATGGACTCGCAAATCAAAACATTGCTTTTGTTAATCATTTTAAACCAATGAAGAAACAATCATCAATATATAAATTATGCCCGATAAACATTATGTGAAAAACTACTTAATAACTACTATTCTGGAACGGCGAAGAAGACCATTTTGAAAACAGTAATGATATGTTGACATTTTAATTGTTCATATGATATGAATGATGTTCTTAGTTAAAAAGAGTCTTTGAAACGAATACGATGGGAGATAATTAAATCTAAGCTATGGACTTTTATATTCTTCAGTCAGAACATGTGAAATGTTCTAAATGTTACAAGGGATATAAAAAAACATTCATTATAGCTTGATCTGCATCTAAATCTAAAGTAATGAAACCAATCGACCAACCTAGACTTTAAACGCTGAAATCATTTCCAATCTGGATATTTGCTGTTAAATTAGGAACTGCGGAAGTCAAAAAAACAGAAATAAACCCTTTCATTTTACTTACAAGTTATTCCAGAAGTAATGGGGAAGCAAGAAATCCATTCAATATATAGTTGTGTGTGCGTTTTATGTGTTTCTCTTCTGGATAGTTTATTTATATAAAGAAGATCAAAACGTTTATCTCCTCAATTTGATGGACTGATTAAAAATTATATATATGTGTATATATTTGTCGCTCTACAGACTGATTACACCAAAAGCATTTGAAAGCTTTCAAACAGCTATGTGTGAGCAATGTCAAATGATCATTCATCATTCTATTAACTTCATCCACAAGAGACAGAACACAGGATGGGTTGTTTTAGGAGGTATGAATACTGCTTTTTCCATTGATTCCAACCAAGCTGCATCGATGTTTCCATTTCAAAACTTGTTATAGCGTCTGAGAAAATTATCGTCGTTAGGCTTTGATTTTTTTTCCGTTTTCTATTTTTCATTGTACATAGCCATCGTGTCTGTTTTAAGTTTTATTTCGATATCCTCGCCAAAAATATCAAAGGAATTCAAGACTGCATTTTGGTTTTTGAAATCCAACTCAATAAAAACATACCTTATTGTATATGAACTGAAACAATGCCATTGTGCATTATTTAAATTGTTATATTTCCTTTGCGTTTTATCAAATTGTTTAAAGTACTTTCTTTCATGTTATTTGGTGAAATGTGAAGTTTTGTCTTTAATGTAACAGCAGTAAATTATATATTTTTACTGCAAACTACGGAAAAACAATTGTAATTACTTCCTTTTGATCAAAACTATTACCTACGTTTTGTACCAGCTAATCATGTGAAAGAAATAATTTGATATTTCATCAAAAATGCATATGTTTGTATAAAGATTTTTGGAAATAAACACAACTTAACGTTTATTAGGGAAATCACAATCCCATTAAAAACAATGTCTTTTTTATAGAAAATTATTGTTATTATAGTTAATAATATTGCAATGTGTTTGATTAGTGAGCCTGTCATGATTCGGTTGGATAGCATTTACTGCTTTTGGATTAAACATGTTATATCTTTAAGCAAAACTACTTGATTATGCTTAACTATATTAATAAGAAAATGTACAGTTAACTTAACTTCGTCAACATAACACGTTTTCTTAAGGAACAATTGGGATCTGAGAACATCTAAGAAGTTTAAATACTTCAGCGAACAAACTTCTTTAAGGTTCTAAAAGAAGGTAAGCCAAAAGCTATCTTAATATCCTAAGATAATTGGTCTGCTCCTTTATATATAATTACCAGTTTCAACAACTTTGATACCAGACAAAAAAACCGGGAATAATTTCACCCTTCAATTAATAGATATGTTTGCTGCTATGCTTACGAAACTGAATACCGCAAATTTTACTGCACTTTTTCGGTATAAGTGACATTCTTTGGGCCCATAGACAAATGAAGTTCGATGTGCTTCCTGTGTGTTGTATAAGCTCGTACTTAAAACGTGTTGATGACATTTGAACTTTTTATTTTGTTGTGCATATTTATAAAATCGATAAAAGAACTCAGCAAAAGAACGATGTTTTATGAATCTGTAGCAAGGTATATTGGAAAAGGCGTCACGAATAATCGTTATTTTGGGCAAACAAACTGGGGGGGGGGGATGGATGATAATTGGCTGGCATGTAAACAGAGTGTTATTAAGGCCGCCAGAATAAATGGGCGAATTAATACATACATAATGTTTGGCAGCGTTTAAGTTCCGGGACAAATGACGTTAAGCAGGGTATGCCTTCCGGTATTCAGATGCATGCACCAGAACGGTTCGGGAAATAATACAATGAAGACGGGCGTCCATTATGTAATGAAATTATTTCTGCAATTGTGGACGTGAACCTAGCGTAAAACTGATGCAAGAGTTGGTTGTTATATATTTCCGTCGTGTGTCATCGTATGTATGTTGTCCAAGGCAGAATAACGTATAGGCTGTAAAAGGCCGGTGTGTCTTTGTTATTTAGGGGGGAATGTCAAACAACGAGTGAAGCAAACATAGGGGTTCATCATAGTACGTTTGTTCTTTTGAGATTTGCTAATGTACGTGAAGTTAGCGGCCTAGCGGCGTGAAGTTAGAGGCCTAGCGGCATAGCGGCGTGAAGTTTTTTCTATTTCCAAGCAATTGTTAATGCGGTTTTTTTAAACAATGATAAATCAAAGTTTTTTTATTCATATAGTTACATAGCGGCCTTAAATTGTTATCTATTCAGAATATTTTTCTTTACCTTTTATTCTAAAATAATATTAATTTAACTGTTTTATGCACAAATTATCACTCTGAAGCGTTTTTCAACTAGTTTTCAAAAAAGTCGATCAAGCACTTCAGCGACCTAGCGGCCTAGCGGCGTGAAATTAGCGGCTTGGCGGCCTAGCGGCCTAAATTGAATCCTATTTCAAAGCATGTATACAAGCATTTTCTTCAAAAACAGTGACATTTTAACTGTTTTTATTTAGACATTAACACATTAAAGCGATTATCAACATTTTTTTTTCAAAAACGTCGATAAAGCAGACAGCTAATTCAAAGCATTCAACATGCCTGTTCTTCTAAAACAATAATGTATTTACTGTTTTTATGCACAAATTATCACTCTGAACCGTTTTTCAACTTTTTTTCAAAAAAGTCGATCGAACACTTCAGCGGCCTAGCGGCGTGAAGTTAGCAGCCTAGCGGCCTGGCGGCCTAAAATGCTATCCTATTTCAAAGCATGTATACATGCATTTTCTTCTAAAACAATGATATATTAACTGTTTTTATGCACAGACTATCACTCTGAGGCGATAATCAACATATTTTTGAGAAGGAGAGGTATGATCACATGTTTTGAAAAGCTGACTGCTTGTTCGACTTTTTGAAAAAAAAAGGTTGATAATCGCCTCAGAGTGATAGTGTGCATGTATACATGCTTTGAAATAGGAAACCATTTTAGGCCGCTAGGCCGCCAGGCCGCTAACGTCACGTCGCTAGGCCGCTAGGCCGCTGAAGTGCTTGATCGACTTTTTTGGAGAAAAAAAATGAAAAACGCTTTAAAGTGATAATTTGTGCATAAAAACAGTAAAAACTTCATTGTTTTAGAAGAACAGGCATGTTTAATGCTTTGAATGAGCTGACTGCTTTATCGACGTTTTTAAAAAAAAATGTTGATAATCGCTTCAATGTGTTAATATGTGCATAAAAACAGTTAAAATATCACTGTTTTAGAAGAAAATGCATGTATACATGCTTTGAAATAGGATTCAATTTAGGCCGCTAATTTCACGCCAGTAGGTCGCTGAAGTGCTTGATCGACTTGTTTGAAAACTAGTTGAAAAACGCTTCAGAGTGATAATTTGTGCATAAAACAGTTAATTTAAAAAAAAATTAAGAATAAAAGGTAAAAGAAAAACATTCTGAATAGATAACAATTTAAGGCCGCTATGTAACTATATGAATAAAAAACTTTGATTTATTATTGTTTAAAAAAAAAACGCATTAACAATTGCTTAGAAATAGAAAAAAAATAATTAGGCCGCCAGGCCGCTAGGCCGCTAGGCCGCCAACTTCACGCCGCTAGGCCGCTAGGCCGCCAGGCCGCTAACTTCACGCCGCTAGGCCGCTAGGCCGTTAACTTCACGCCGCTAGGCCGCTAACTTCACGTACATGATTGACTTGTATCTTTACCGATCTTAAATTGACTTTAATCGAACCCAACATAAAAATAAAACATTTTATTTCGTAAACCGTTTTAAAGCCCTAAAATCTTTAATTGTATTGCAACATTTTTTATTAATCACAAAAAGTCTTCATTTGCTAAAAAGGGGCTGTGTGATTTTGGATTTCAATTTAACAGAATCGTGTGTTATTTTTTTTACAATTGTTCTCGTGAAAACATAATTATTCCCCCCGTTTATTATGATGAATTTATGAGATTAAAACTTGAATTATGTTTCGAGCACTTTTCAACCTTCAGATGACAAAACTGTTAAACATCATTCAAACAGCAAAATCCAGTGATATGGAATGATCTATTAAGCAGCTACGGTATCATGGAATACTAAATGTTATTATTTTACAGTTATCAGATGTACTCAACACGGATATGCTTTTATTTTTCCATTTACAAATCCGAGAGGGACATATTTCGCAGTGTGGAAAATTCATTGTCTCTCTTATCAATTCCACATGATAAAAATGAAACATATCGTGAATGAAATCGCATATTTATTACTCTTAATGCCTAGTTCACAGTGTTTGTTATTGATATTGATTGTTTATAAATTTGACCTTCTGCTTCCACTTTATAATATCGCAACATTACTAAGAATAGGATAATAGTGATATGCACACTTATTTGAATTGTGATTGCCTTGTGACACCTATTTAGTATCAATAATAGAGAAATGATATGTCATAATTTAATATTCTAGTATTAATTGCCATAAACATTACTGAACACTGCTTAGAACAGGATAGGATAATAGTGATATGTACACTTGTTTGAATTGTGATTGCCTTATGACGCCATATCAAGTTTGACATAGTTATTTGAAACCACAGTTGTAGGTTACACTTGACAATTAACCCCCCCCCCCCTGTCTTTTCAGTCTTGAGGTCAAACATCAAGGTCAACAGTCGTTTGAACACTTCCTCCCAACAATAATTCTATAATGGTTTTACCCAGGTACATGAAATTTGATTTAGGATGGCCTATAGATTTTCAGGGACACTTTGTCAGTCCACTTAGAGAAATAAAATGTCAAAATTTGCAAAAAAAAACAGCAACTTGATATTCAGTTAGTTTGTTTTGATATTTGATCTTTTTGAGAGACGCCAGTTATTACTAAGTTGGCTTAAACACAAGCTTAAATACGTCTATACCTGTTTATATTGCGATCAAATGCAGACGGTCCATGCTATGGATGTCTATTATGATTGTTATCACAGTCAAACTCATCAAAATATGCCCGAGGAATATCCCTGGCAAAATTCCTAGCATCGTGATTAATATATTTCGCGTGCATGTTACTTTCATAATGTTTGTTAATTAAGAAATACTGTCTGTGTAAACCTTTAGCTGCAAAGAGTGCAAATTCCATCTAATGTACTAAATTTTATTTGCATAGCAATACGTGTGTATACCCTTTAATTTTGCCTAATATCAAATGGACGTAATCGGTAAAATGCAACAAAATGTCTGCATTAATATTCTTTGAATATTCTAAATGTAAAGGAAACATTTTTGGTATCACGACCTTTATCGACACACAAAACAGATTACTTCTGCGAGACAACTTTGACTAAATTAATAAAAAATGACATAATTGTGTTTGTTAAAAACAAATTTTAAACGGATTATCAGTTCTGTCACCTTTTATGTTATTGCTTAAATTTACAAAAACAAGTATGTATTTCTTTATTTCTTATATAGGACCGCATTCAGCACATTCTCTTTGCTCTGCATTGTCTAAAAAATCATTATGTAATGACAATATTTGCACACGGAAAATTGCCGCCAGAATGTGTACCGGACACATAGCAATACAGCCTCAATACGAAGCAAGCCAATTGATTCATGATTTGCATACAAAAGAGCGATATCCTATCAGACTGCACAAGACAGATGGAATATTGAACGGCAGATGCAGAACAGTTTAATATGAAATCAGCTCTGCGTGTGCCGTTGTGGATATTGATGATATGAGAGTAATACGTTACGCTCGCTCAAAGTGCGCATAGTTTTTCGGTACGGTTCGCAGATTTGCGATATTTAAGAAGAATAAAACTGTTTCAATTTAAGTTCGTGTATTGGAGTATGATATAAGTTGGTGCATATTTTAATCGTTGCTTCAAAACGCTTAATAACAAGTTTACTGGATTTAAGACGTTTAAGGTAATACTATATAATTGTTAGATATTTATTTGCGTCAAAACGATAAAAGTAATGTATTTCAACGAATGAGATCGAAAAAACCCATAATTTTCAAAAGTTTCTTCGCACCGATCAAAATATGTTGTTTTTTGTGTTGACGAGGTGAAATATATTTCAAATTTACACTGAGATAATTTTCTTCTTATATCGAAGTTGGAATATGTTACGTTTAGTCATTACGATGTTATATTATGTGTTCTAACTGACTTAGATGCGGACGTGCAGTTGGTAATTGTGATGTTATGTCTGTTGTGAAAATGCAAGTCGAAGGCCGATTTGTGGTTTCAATGCCGGATATATAATTTAACATTGACATTTCTGGATGGATGAGTGCAAGAAGCCTTATATAAGCATTCAAATAACACAGAACATTTGTTTAGATTATAGGAGTGCTCGTATTGGAAGCTGTAAATAGTGCAAATAAGATAACAAATGTTTAAAATATGTCTTATTGATAACAATGACACAATAATAAACTTTTCTAGGCGACACAGAAATGAGGCAAATTTAGCTCTATGTTTCAGGAAAATAGCCAAGGATGATCGTTTTATCAGCAAAGGTTGTGTCAATAAAATGTCTCTACCTGTTCTACATCACGACATGTCTTACGTGTCAAGTAACCGGTTTTCAAAATATGTCCACTTCATCAATGGCATCGATACAGAACTCTACTGACCTGGAAAAGGTGGAAATGGGCGCAAGGTCTCAGTTGCAATCTGCTAGTATTCATAAATCACAAAGGTTATGCTTATATAGATACCCGCCCATTGCACCTCCACAACAGCCCTGCATGTTTTTCGTACACAGCCTCTTTTAAATAATAGTTGTAGAATTACGTATGCTATGTAGAACAGTGCCTCCATCGTAGCTATGTGAGTACTATTCAATGATAAGCAAGCTATTAGAGAAACGTTGTGTTTTTCCCATCATTGAGCATCCGGCTTAATATAACTTCAGGAATAATATTCGCATTGATGTTCGCAAATTATTGTCTTTAATACAGATCACATATTCGTTTTTTTTATTTTATTGACAATGTGTGAATTAAAATCACTATAGCATATTCATTGACAAGCAATATTTCTCAACGACCATCTGTTCACAGGCAACAAACTTTGGATCAGCTGCTACAAGGTTATGACCCGAGGATTCCACCTAATTATGAAGAAGGTAAGACATGCAAAGCAAACGTCTCTCATAGTGAGACGATAATTGTTTTGTTTATTTGTAGAAGGCAAGGGCCAGAAGAGTTACCAATATAATACATCTAACTTTGACGCTTACGTTTAGTACTGCTGATCTTAACTCGCCATCAACAATTATGATACCGAACATATAATAGATTTTTGTATACTTTAACATCAAGGCATTATTTTAAGTGTTGTAGATAAGATACCTTCCTGATCCGTTGGAATATCCGATATTTTTCAGTGAAGTTTATTTTTTCCAATGGACGAATATATATCATAAATTGCAGTAATAAAAATGTTTCTACATTTTCAGTAAACTGACCCCTACCGTTTCTTAAAAATAGCTAATATCCCTTCGGAAGGAACGCTTATTAGTGCCATTCTGAAAAAGAAAAGAAATACCTGCACGATGATACTAAATATTTGATCAAGTTGGCTTGACCTTATAGATACTATCAGTATGACTTACAATTGTACAGAACACGTAATTTATATATTAATATATATTTTCACTCGCATTAATCGTAAAGTATTTACGTTATCCGAAAAATATACGATGCCAATTCATTTCTGACAACAAAATATTTCCAGACACTTGTCCATGTTTACAGAAAATCAAACAATCGGGTTTATTATCAGGATGTTTGAATGTATGATAAGCATCTTTTCCTCCGGTGATATAATTATTCGGTTTATAGATTAACAGTATGATGAACAGGCACATTGCTTTGATGTTAAAACTTTTGTGGGCTTCACATACTGTAGAATCAATGTGTTTGGTGAAAAAGTGTAATTTGGCTAGAAAAGGTTATAATGTAACTGTTGCTTTTGCTATTTACACGAAAGTCTATTTGGTAGAAAAAATATTTATCTGATATGATTCCAGCCCTTTTGAACTCTAAATAAGAAAACAAAATGTTTGAAAACGGTCGGTCAAATGTCTCGATTCTTCCAGCAGTTCTTAGTAGAATTGTTTGCTAATAAGATATTTAATGTTTAATTGAAACAGATTTTGTTCAAAGATGTTATGTTCGTTGCCCTAGAAATTGTCTCTCATGTTTGTTTGTTATATTCACTATCCTACTATAATATATGTTAGTAAGTTCCATTCGTTTATTAGGGCAATTACTCAAAAATTGAAGAGAAAGAACAATTTAATAGGATATTTGAATTGCAGATAAATCTAAACGCTAATAAACTTTGTAAAGTGGGTCATAGGAAACAATCCATAACAAACACAAATGACCAAGTGTATACAGTTTTTACCTGTTTTAGATTTCCCTGTGAAAGTGCTTGTTCAGCTGCACATAACCAGCATTGACAGCATAAGCGAGTCCAATATGGTAAGATGAAGTATAATAAGTGTCCTTATTAATTTGCTATTTGCTTTTGGTTAATAGAAAAAAACTGTATTATAAACTTTAAGTACCGGCGCCAACTTATCATTAAAAGACTGTAACTAAGTTAATGCTAACGTTCTTTGTGTTTAGTTGCGTATTGAATGTCTCTATAATTGACAGCGCACATGCGCCAACGCCTAAGTTATTCACTTTATGTAACCAATTAATGACTAAATGATAAGTTTGCAGTTTATGACGAAATGCGAATTTTGCCGTTATTTAAGTTACTCAATTTATTCTTGGTTTATGTAATCTGCTTCATGAGTTTTTTGTATAGACACTAATTTCATATAATATATCGGTACAAATAACCGTATTTTAGTAACGTAAAACATGTTTTGTTGTTTATATGAAGACATTAACTACATGTTTCACACGGTTGCTCATAAACCATTAGATCAGCTTTCAGGATAAGCAGTAATCAACAGTAAGTTAATGCTGTATTTCTGTTACTTATTGAATCTTAGATAATCAAAACATTGGTATTTAAACTTGATTGTATGGTGCATTTTTGAATGTCGTCGCCACGTGAGAAAAAAACATCCGATTTTTAGAACCAGATCGGAAGTATTAAACTCATTGTTTTTATGTGTGTCAAGAATCAAGCATTTTATAGATGTCGACAGTATGGATTTCAGTGTTACCATAAAATGCTCTATTTATTGTGTTATTTGTCATTGAGATAAAAAAAATGCTGTCGAATCATGTATATGTCTCAATGCCCGTACGACAATTTAAAAGAATTCCATTAATATCAAAGAATTGTACAGTATCACAAGATGTTAACATATATTAAATTCAATTTGAGACGATGTTTCTACGTGCACAACCATCAGAAATATTAGATGATTGCTTGTATTCGTGTAAGAATGAGCGCCAAAAGTTATTGTTCATGAATTGCGTAGGTAGGGGTGGAATACTCGCTGTAAGTGTTCGTTGGATGAGATATATTGTGATCCAATCCTTGTATTTCAATTTCGTTCGTAACACAGAGGGTAAAAATTCATATTTTCATCAGATGTTTGTGAATAATTTGAGTTCATTTACATCGGTCATATGCTTGCTTTGATTAAATCCAATTTTAAGTGGTAACCAGTCCTAAAATTTTCTATGCTTAATAACTTAATGGTATTTCTGTCAACTCATCAAACATGCAATCTGACAAAATTTTGATATAAAGGTAAATGCAAAATAAAATTCAGATTTCAGAATTGAGGCTTTACAAAATGCTTATATGTTATTTGTCTGCTGAACTATCCTTTTCTCGACAGGATTTCTCAATCGGTATGTTTCTGCGACAAAACTGGAATGATACCCGACTGAAGTACACAGCACTCCCCCGCCTGAAAGCTCTTGAGCTGGACTCTCGAATGATGGACAAAGTCTGGGTCCCCGACCTCTTCATAGCCAATGAGAAGCAAGCCCATTTTCACGTAGTTACTGTGCCAAACAAATTGATGCACATTTATCCTGATGGACGTGTTCATTATAGCGTCAGGTTTGGGACCGATTTTCGGAATGCAGATTATTTGTCTCTGAAATAAAACTGAAGTCAGTTCACATTAAATGTGATAACATTCATTTAAAGTTAGGTTCGTTATCAGTCAAGATTTTGTTTTTAGATGTCACGAACTGCTGCATGCACCAAATGCGAAGGCTAATTTGCATTTCTATTTATGTATATGATTTTTCATGTTTGTGTCAATAGGTCATTGTTCTTTCGGCCCTTACCTTGTGCTTCACAACAGGCTTTACTTTGTTTTGTCTTTAACTACTGATCTTATCCCAGTTGTTTTCATTGTAGTTTGATCACTTAGAATCAGTTATAATGATGAATGAATAAATGTTTTTAATATAATATGTTCTTTTTCGTGTTTTATTGTGTATCATTTCATTTTTAGAATAACAGCAACATTAAAATGCAGCATGGATCTCCGGAAGTATCCTCTTGACAACCAGACCTGCTATGTTATGATGGAAAGTTGTGAGTCAACGAAATATTATGTAAATTAATAATCAATTTAATAAATAGTCATTGCCATTAAAGAATATGCTTCATGGGGGATTTAATTCTTGTGTAAATAACGATATGCGTTTGAGAGCCCCCCCCCCCCGACCTTGTATAGTGTCTGTGTATTATGAATTCTACATTAATATTTCAATGGAAATATGTATATGCATGCTAACATTGTTGCAATAGAATGCTGTTTTATATATGGCATCTTTGAATGTTGTCATAGTTTAATCCTAAGTATTCTTGTACATTTTCTAGACGGGTACAGCACAGACAACCTTGTGTTTGACTGGAATCCTCTTCCGGTGACGCACGACCGTCGTTTGGTGCAGGTACAATTCCATTTTGGTGCTATGCAAACTCTACGATGTGACAAAGCATACGAAGGAGATATAGACGGACGAACAGGTGATAGCATGATTTCTCATTAGTGTACTAAGTGAAGCATAGTAAGGCATGGTAAAAAGCTGTTGTTCTGTTTGTATACTTCGTAGTATGTATATTTCAGTTATATAAAGCACTAGCCTAGGGTAGTATTGGTAAACACAAACTAGCAAATACACAGATGATATCAATGAATGCTGGTGTTCGGAATCGATGTGGTAAATGTGGTACCTGGAATTTCGACGAAGGGTGTTTTCATTATGTACTTTATACGCCTTCGCGGCAAATGTTGTTGCATATTGACAATGGCAGCTGCAATGCACATATTCCTGCAAAGCAAACTTGTACATGTGCAGCAACATCCTCGTTCGTGTGTCCTTTTTGCGATGCTTGAAGGACTATTCTACCTTTGACAATGACAGTTTATTTATGTTCATTACACAGAGCTGCATGATTTTTTTTTATTATGTTATTACATGCTACAATTCCCGATAATGGTCTTATTAGAGACACTGAGAGCTTAATTGTATTTTGTTATAGTCAACTACACGTGCATCATGCTGCAATTCGAAATGGTGAGAAGTTTTGGCTACTACATCATCCAGGTCTACATCCCTTCCATACTCATCGTAATCCTTTCTTGGGTCTCGTTTTGGCTCGACATTGATGCCGTACCTGCCCGCATTTCTCTCGGTCTTCTCACGGTACTCACTATGACAACACAGAGCGCGGGAGCGAGGTCAGCTCTGCCAAGGGTCTCATATGTCAAAGGTGAATTTGGGTGTACGTGTCTCTTACAAGAATTGCATTTTTACAAATCCTACCCATTATCAGGAACAGAAAGACAGGGTCCAATTGTGTTAACATGTTATCAAACTGCACTGCTGAATACCTCGTCCAACAATTTTCAAGAATTGTCCGTTTGAAAGTTTGATCAGTAACTTTCGTTTGCCTTAAAGTCAAAAGAAGCTAGAACCGTTTTGACTGGTTTTCTGCAGGAATAGACGTGTGGATGGCGGCATGTCTTATATTCGTGTTTTCGGCATTGATAGAATTTGCTTACGTTAACGTCAATTCCCGTGTAGAAAGGCGACGTCGAGCGAGCTCTCATCCAATTCCAGGACCCATGTCTAGCGACCTTCAATGTCAAAATGGAAAAGAGGTATAAATACAAATACGAATTAAGTAAAAAATAAATCCTTTCTTTAAATATAGATTAACTAATGTATTACAATAATGATTTAAATGCTAAATAAGATCTAAAATTGCTAGACAACACCATAATACAATCTTATCATTCATTTGCCTATTTTTTCAGACTATTTTAAAGAAAAAGGGAACAGTTTTTAGACGTTTAAACTTCTTTGCAACAAGTCGTGAAAAAGCACGTACAACGGACAGGTTTTCGCGTTTTGCATTTCCAACGGCATTCATTGTATTTAATACTGCATATTGGTGCTTGTATACATTTTGGACGCCTAATCCGTCTGATGTTCAATAGTGTCATCGTTTAAGGGTTTGTTTATATGTGTTTGAGCATTTGGAGCAGATGTTATAAAACCAGATAACAAGAAAAAATTGAGCAATTGCTGCTAAGGTCGTTTTGTGTTCGCAAACATTTTGTGCATCACACATTTTGTTAGTAAAACGATAAAAGTTATCCTATTTTAATCTTCTTATTTTGCAAATGCACAAGAATATTGATTGTATGAAAAAAACATATACTTATCCTGACCGAAAACGCATTTTTACATGAAAATGCAAATAGAAAAGAGCAAACCGTAATTACCTTTAGATAATTATGGAAAACAGTTTAAACCGGTGAGGAAGAAATTCAATTCAAGGGAGGAATAAAAACGAAGAAGTATACGTTTTTTTTTACTTTATTTCACTATAGAATTCAACAGTTAAATTATATTTTGTTGGTTTCTTTTGATAATTATGTCATATTCGCTACAGTCTGTATAAACGTCAAAAATGACAACAAATTGATGTTGTTTTTCTTTAATTTTGTTATCGTTTTAAAAAGCGGCTTAAGTTTCACAGATAAGAACACGGGCTTTGATTAGACAAAATTAAGCCAATTAACTCGGATATGAAGCACTTTCTTTGGCCATTGTTAACACTAGAGGACACCTGACATTCTCAAAAATGAGACGCTTTGGTTAATTATATAACTTTTTTTTTCAATCGTTTTTTTGTTCACTTAGGCACTTTTAAAAATTAAAAATCAACCGCTTGATAAAAAAAGTGTTATTCTATTAAAATTGAAATATTTGTAAGCAGCAATTGAAGTGGAGTAGATAGTAAAATTGTTAACTGAAATATAAAATTTTTATTTTATTTTTTTTCTTAAAAAAATAAACACTGCCATTTTGCAGAATGTAAGTTGCTACCTGAGTTGTCAAAAAGCTCGTTTCTTTCTGTACTAGATTTCTACAACACCAAGAACATTCATTTTCATTAATCAATTATCTGACTTATAAATATAAAAAACTAATCTTGTTTGTACTTGGTTTATACACCATCAGTCCTTCAAGAGAAGTTGATTTTTCCTCGTGTTATTCACTGTTGTCTTTTTTAATTTGCTCGCATAAAGACCCACAGATACTATTATGAAAATATCGCGATGAAATTAATTGTGATAAAGATACGCTATTTATGGAATATATTTATTTGATAGGATCCTTGACCTTAGTAATGGCTATTTACACATTCCGAAAGGAGAGATCAAGTTAAGGTTCGTATAAGTTATACTTCCTCGAGATGTTATGCTGGCAGGATTTCTGAAGTTGTTTTTTACTTTTTACCACATACATTGGGATGCATGAATTCAACAGCTGCCATTGGCTTTCTATAAATAGGCCCTCGGTTGGGTCAAGACGACCCTGGTGACACTGAGCATGAACATAAAAACAAAACAAGTTCATTGGCCTTTTGTCAAAAGTTGTAAAGTAATATAAAAATAAATCAACAATATTTTTACATTATACTTTACTCTTCGGTTTCAGGAGTCTTTAGATATTGAACTTGCAGAAACATTATTCAGCTCTGTTTAGAAATTAATAAGATAAACAAAAGGGCCGAACTCACACAAACGCCGGTTTCGGATTCAGTGCAAACAGACATCTAACCGACACGAAACAAGTCCAACAAATGTACCTGTTACTCAAACTATTCGCTAAAATCCGTTAAAACAATCATTGTTTGATTTCGACCTACATTTTCTACCAATCAAATTTAGCTTATATAGTTTTTAAATATACAGCAAATACATGGTTTTATCATATTTTTGTAGAATTATGTTAGACTGTCACTTGAAAAACCCACACACAAAACAATATGATGTTATAAAGGAGTGGCTTTGGTGCTCGCACGATAAATTACAGCCAGTAATCTCTTTGAAGAAAAACAAATTGCAAGAATACCAAAATGCAAATATTAAGTGTGTCGGATTGCATGCGTTATGAATAATTCATCAATTATTTTACAAACAGATTTATGCAGACACTTTGTTATTTTCGCTGCTCCGAATAGGTAATTCATCCAGATCAATCGGAAGACAAGGTAATATGAATTGTATTAATGCAGTTTCTTTTTCTTCATTACCAAACAAAACGAAATTATATTCGCACTTATTACGCTGTGTCTTTGTCTAATATTCTTGAATTATGGGACATTTTGCCTGCATTTGAATATTATCCGTTAGTCCATTAGACTGTTTATTTTAGAGCGTTACAAAGAGGAGCAGTATTATAGCTTGCGTTTCATTAAAATACATGAGGGGTGCTTCAAATGCATACATCTTTGTATTATTTATAAAAATATTTTTTTTATTATTATGCAATGAAAACTATAGGTCTTGAGTGCAAGTACAAACCCTAAAAGGCAGAAGATAAGGGTGTAAAATACACATAACGAGAAACACAGAACGTATAAACATTAAACACTGAAACACAAGCACCAAGAATGATTATACCACAGGCAGAAAGACATGCACTCATTCGGTAGTTCACGAACACATGCACAAAGTAAACAAAGAAAACGCCATTTCTCCGTTGTCCCGCCCGCAACAGTACATTAAACAGCACAAACCCGCCAGATCGCGTCTGTTTTTACACGATGCAAGACATGGTAAAGCAGTACGTAGGGTATACATGATAAGCGTCGCCTTTTATCTTATTTACTTTTTAGTATTGCGTATGTAAAGCTGCTTAACCGCATGTTTTGTTCCATATTTTTTTTTTATTTTAGCAATAACATTATTTGGTATAAACAAACTGTACAGACAGTTCATATAAAACACTTGCTTGTTTTTCCTGGCAATTAATAGACTATATAGATCAAGTTTCAACTTACTTTGTAAGTACATGCACTTCGGCCTAGTAAATGCTATCATTACGTATTAAATACATAGGACCGAAGAGTTGACTCGGCAGAAAAATCACCTCCCATTTTTTTAATTGTTCAGTGTCAAGTAAGGCAATATAAAATGGTCAGACACATATTTTTTGAATTGTAGAATTGTCTGAACGAGCTAAATATGGTGATAGGTTATTCACTTTATAGTTGTACTAAGATAAAAGTACTCAGTAATGATTCAATATAAACCAATAATGTTACAAATAATACAGAGTGCATTATGATAATGATAAAAATGCCAAAAATGAAAATACAATAGCAATACATGTACTCACGTCGAAGCGGAACCATCCAGCCATTTAATCGATTTGTTTGAATGGAAAAAGGGTGAACCTCAAGTTGAATTTTATTTCATTATCAAAAACATCCCTACGACAAAGTAAAATTACAGTTTGTGATTGCAGTTTACAAATTGTGATTATTTAAAAAAAGGTCTCGGCAGTAAACCAGGGGATGTTCAGTCTTATTTTATCCGATAAGAATTACTTTCATATGTCTCGAATAAATTAAAACGAGATGTTCAAATGTGTAGGTATGTTTATGTGCCAAAAGGAACACTCGGGTAATTGTATCCAATATGCACCTTTTGCATGTATGGTTTTTATGTCTTATTGACATATTTCTAGCAAAGCCGAGGGTTCATTTTGTAGTCGAGTATGGCAAAGAAGGCTTTGCGAAATTGCTTAAAATCGTTTCTACCGTAGAAGTAGCATGAGGTTAATTCGGAATTAAAATCACATTTTGTTTCCAAAATATATTGACATTTTATCATTATAAAAGTGAGTTCCATCATCTGTACCTTGCATTTTGTTTTATTAACATGTTGAGCGAATGTGAAATTTTGCCAGAACAATGCACTAACGAAGTCGTTTATTTACATCGTAATAATGTTAATTGGACAAAACACTTTTCCTTGAACATGTAAAACCAAGTTGACATGTTTCGTAGGAAACTCATGGGAGAACTGACCTCCCGTTGAAGATTTGTGTTAAACCGGTGAGAAATGTTTGACCGAGAGAATTGCAGAAAGGCAAGGCGTTTCTGTTTTACAAAAAGGATACCCACGAGAGTATCAGGCTGAGTTAAAAAGGTTATTTGATATGTAGCAGCCGAGATAGCGGACCGTTTTTGAAAAATTGTTTCAAACCAGAGGATGTCTGAAAAAAGTTCATCATTTTTCAGTAGAAACTTAGACACAATATTAATATTATAATACTTATAGCCTATGAATAGAATGCAGTAAGGTAAAATAGATTCTAGGTTGAATTTACTGATGGTTTGCATTGTCTAAATGCATTCAGCATCAGCTTGTCGAGAATTAATGTATGTAAAGCTTATGGAATCTTAAGTTATGACTTAGAACAATACATGCGAGTCAGAAAAGGATAACAAAGAAAGAAGTACAGCATTTACCCCAAATAATATTGTAAACAATAGTGACATATTCACGTCTAAATTATTAAATGAATATAGGCGATGTGTTAGTGAGACGTTAACCTCCTATTCCATTGGTATGTATAGTAACTTTTGATACAGTTCTTGAATGTTTCTTTCTTCTTCTTCAGAACATGCTAGGTGTTCAAAATGTTAATGTGATAAAATCATTACTTGTAAGTCATGCTTGGAGTTGTTTCGCATCTAAATCTAGAGTAATGAAACCAATTAACCTTACCTTGAAACGCCGAAAATGTTTGCCATCAGGATATTTGCTGTTTGATTAGGAACTGTGGGAGTCATCAAGCGGAAAGTTTTGAAGAAAAAAGTATTTATTTTGCCTACAAGTTATTTCAGTAGCTACCAAGCGGAATCAAGATATTTATGTATACATGTGTAGATATTTTTGTGCTTTTTAATGGCTTCTCTTCTGGATATATTTTCTCCAAAACGTTCACTTCTCATTAAGATGTATTGAATGAGATACACATGACTTATACAAATATCATATGTCGCTCTAAATGCTGATTTTATCAAATGCATTGAAAGGTTTTCAAGCATCTATAGGGGAGGAATTGATAAAACGTGCATGCATCATTCGTCATATACCTAGTTACCACATCAGAGAGTGCGCAAATAACATAGTTCTTGGCATATGAATACTGGAACCTCGTTTCGTCGGTTTCAACGCAGCAGAGTACTGTACCTGTGGAGTTGATGCGGTTGACAGATTTGAAAACCGGTTACCTGACACAAAAGATATCTCATCAAGCAAAACAGATAGCAAAACTGGCTCTCTGCTCGCCTACATGCCTGTTTTTTTATTTCTACTGATCTTAAGTCATGTTTAACTGCTGCAGCAGTTCTTCTGAAAATTTTAGAAATATTGGCAAACTTATTGGCAACTGTACGTTCTTGTGTGCCCACAAAACTCATTCAGATGACTTGTTTCTTTTCCCATAGAAATTGATATCCGATATGACAGAGACTAAACGTTGACCGAGTATTGACGTAAATCGGCTGTTTACGTTTGAGGTTGCCGAATATCGATTTAATAATCCGATTATCGTTATGTTGCTTTATTCTCTATCAATATAAAACATGTTGCAATGCAATAAAGTAGTATTTATTACCATACAATAAATATTTCCTAATAACAAATTGCAGCATTTACATTTGCTTCCATTTTCATTCTGAAGTTCATTTACTAACATTAAAATGAAGCATGTTTTTCATTTCATTTCAATGGCTAGTTAAAGGGATGTTTGAAAAGATACTTCCCTGCTGTTTATCCCTTGTTCATTGTTTTGGTGTCACAACAGGGGTCAAATTCTATGTGTATATGTTTATTGGCTCAGGGCTTTTTTCGAGTTGACAATCTTTGAGAAGATAGAGTCATTAGTACGTATAAACAATTTACAAGGCCATTTTTTACTTTGACCGATGGGAAACATATAATAAAGAAATAAGAGTTATAAATGTTTAAATAGATATATATTTGATATATTTCAATGCACTTTAAATACATTGTCATATATGTATTATCCAAACTGTGAAGCATCATGGTTTAATCATATAAATGGCTTATTATATATAACATATAACTCTTATTTTAAAGCATTGAAATAATATTGTTTTTATTATTATTTGAAAAGGTAAAAAAAAATATATAGGACAAAGTATTTCATTTCTATAATCAAACTTCGAGTACTGCACAGCAGGACACTCAGATCTTAGATCTGACAGACAGCAGACTTCAATAAAGATTATAATCAATCTTCAAAAGTTCTGTACTGTGCACGGATTGGAGTGGGTCACTTATAGAAAAACTAAAACTAAGCCTTTAATCGACTTTAGATCAAACATGTGTATTTATTTCTCATTTCGACAAGATAATAAAAAAATGATCGATTATCAATCATGATTTAATCCGATTTCCAATAACTACCACATTGTTCCTAGTCACTTCACGTATTCTTTCTTTAATTTGATTCATATGTCAAATAAGCGTGATTTTTGTTTTCCTTGTATATTAAGATAAAAAATA
This sequence comes from Mya arenaria, assembly GCF_026914265.1. Lineage (NCBI taxonomy): Eukaryota > Metazoa > Mollusca > Bivalvia > Myida > Myidae > Mya > Mya arenaria. The sequence continues at coordinate 25,020,043 of NC_069124.1, read as the reverse complement.
AAGGTAATGGTTGTTTTGTTTTAAGTCGCACTGGTGGACATGTAAAATAAGCTCTGTAAAGCTATACAGCTACACACCTATGTACATTTCTGCAATGTACATGTGAACCATTTACCATTCTCGGGTGCTAACAGAGACTATCATCGACGAAGCTCCAAGTGGGAATCGAACCTAGGACCCTCTGAATCTAAAATCTGATAGGCAATTCATACGTCATGGATAAACGCAAGTACGAACAACCATGTTGTATTTCCTAGCACCAAAATATATATGCACTAACACAACAACTTTAAAACTCATATTGAATAAGTTGTTTTAACACCTGTTTCACATTGAAGCATCTTGATTATCAAACAATGAACAGTCATAGAGTGGCAGAGTTGCCAGCGATATATGCGTCTGAAGATATTTCTCACATGCAAACAGAGAAACAAACATGCATATTAAATGATGTTGCATTTCAGACAATACACTTTGCATGCATGTGGTATTTATCAATGTTTGCTAGTACCAGTATCTGTTTAAAAATTGAATAGGCTGGCAATTTGCCGAAAAGATAATTCACACTCAAGTTAACATAAACAACAAATAACACATAAAAATAATATATTCATTGCATTGTATGGCTCCATGTAGGCATTGTTGTCCCTGACCTACACGTCATTTAAAATAAACATTGCTTTTTAGTCTTTGATTTGCCGGAAACCTTTCTCTTGGCGTTAAGCCAGTTAAGGAATGAACAAAGTCCGGAGGAGAGTGACTCCGGATTCAACTTTCATGAGCTGCCCGCACATTATTTTTTATATTAGTTTTTCCACTTTGTGCACATATAAAAAGACGTACAAGACATGTTTTACTTATCACAATGACGGTAATAGTCAATGTTCTTACAATAGACAGTTGCGAGGACCTGAGACATATAATTATTGTTTATGTCATACTTATTTCGTCCAGACTTAATTATTCAGGAAAGATTTGGTTTTGCTCTATAGCTTGTCTGTAATTATGCCTTTCTTGTTCACACGAACATCATTATTGATGTGGTCAGCATGTAGGGAATACAGAAAACAAAGTAATATGTACTTCCATTGAGTACTACAAACGGGGAAGTATCCCGTAATAAGGACATTTTTGTTAATAAGTTAATAATAAAACAAATATCTTGATAATAAAGGCAGTCAAATATCAATGATTTTGTGAGATTAATCATTTGTATTGAAACGTTTTGTGTCAGTATGTTATTTCATTTAGCAAAACTAACTTCTTAAACTCCATTTATCAAAACAATTTATATTTATATTTAATTTGATTAGTTTGATTCTGTTATTTATATATATCTAATATTGTCCCCATTCGACTACAACATATTGCCATATCTTAGCAAACTATAGTACATGTTTGTGCTGAAGTTATTATAACTGCGATATCCATAGTTTGTAGTTCAGAATGTTTGCTATGGATACCAAACGGAATAACACATTGCGTGTATAACTTGGACATTCAAATCAGATGATAATTGTATTAAAAACAACGGCGTGAGAATTTGTTTTAATAGTCAGAGTTTGAACCTAAACAATTCGAGCACATCAGTCAAACAAGGTGAGAAAGACGGTCTTATATTTATGCAACATCTAAATATTTTAATATGCCAACCTATTTTTTTGTTTACTTTTCTTATAATTTTATCATAAGTTGACAAATATATTTCCACTGAATATGGCACAACATAGATCCCTGCTAAATTATCACTGACGGTCACAAATGACAAATGTAGCATAATTACCTGAATACCAGATGTACCATACTTTGAGACTGTCCTTCGAGACAAATATACAAGCTAGTCATTGCTATGACTAAAGAAAACGTTGTTTTTCCTGCTTTGTTCTAGAGAATATAAATATATTGAGTCCTATTTAAGTTCCTACGGTGTATTTCAGGAATTCATTTAGACATGAAGTTCAATACTCCTCTAATGATGGACACTTACAATGAGTTAGGGGCATTTATAATATAAACGATGAGGTCAATTTTAATCGTCAAATACATTGGCTAAACATAAAATGTTCGGGATTTAGATTAATAAAATAAATTGCATAGTGATGCTCTGTTGTATTTCTAGTTCCATGCATGTTTAGACACCTTTTAGAAATTGTGTGAATGGTTTTATTGGGTGTGAAGAATGGGAGTCATCTTTGACATCTTGATCATTTTTAATAAAAAAAATACATTATGAATAAATACTTGCCAAAAATTTATAGTTTATATCATAACAACCGTTATAAACCGTTAAAGAACAAAGAAAAAAGTTTATACACTGTTTTTGCAAGTGAAAGAAACGGCCGTTTGTCTAAGAACAGTCATTTCATACAAAGTAATGAAATGTTTTTGACCATTTAAGTAATATATGGGTGTCTGAAGGTATGCTGAGGTCATGTACCGATCTCAAGATTAGGGATCATGTGAGGAATGTTTTCTCACGTTGGCCTATCTGAAAAAGAATCGTTCGGCTAGAGATTGATTCCCTTGATATATTTACCTATCTAAACATCAATAATTATACCAACTCAATAAAATATGAGAATAACGAAAATAGAAACCAAATTAATCTTTATAAGGTTAAAAGTGTCAGTTTAATGCAGAACTTTAAATGCCACCGACCCCCAGCAAACAACAATCATAATTGACAGTTCTTACTTCTTCTGTTACCAACTGGGCCTAAAACTGTAGATGCTGTCCCCAACAACCGCAAAAGTAAAGCCTAATTTCGACTGGCTTTTATAACACCAAAATATATATCAAAGCAGTATTGGTTCGTCCATAATTTTGCTTAGAAAGTTTCTTTGACATGATATGTATTGAAGCAGAGTTTCAAAACGACCTGAATTGTTCTAAATGTACGTTTAAATGAACCCTGGACAGGATTTATTGACACGAGCGTCACAATGGACAAACCGAGCATATGGACAAAACAAATGTAATAGAATGAACGTATCATCCCCTTGAATGAATTCAGTATAATGCCGCCATATAATATGTTGTTGCGGGCGGAGGAGCGGATAAACCAATTGGAATAGACTAATAATAATAATAATCGGCTTGAATGTATTCAGTATGATGTCGCTTTGTTGTATATTGTAGCGGGCGTATGAACGGGCCAATGACGTTTTGTGTTTATACTAGGGGTTTGACGTGCAAGTTTTATTGAATGTTAAAGCTGGCTCCTAAACGAATTAACGACATTTTGCTATGTTGTAGCACGGTGTTTTGGTATAGGCGTCACAATGAATAAACAATTATTTGAACAAAACAAACTGGAGAGCGGAACAAACAATTGTCTTGTATGTATTCAGTGTGTTATCGCGGGCGCCAAAACAAATTGACTTATATATTTTTTTTCAGTTTTTGCCTTTTGGTTTAATACCGACAGCTCGATAAAATGATATTTAGCAGGGTCTGCCCTCTTGAATCGTGGTTCAATCGCCAGAACAATAATTACGAAAATGTACGATGAATACGCTATAGTCCTCTATGTTATGCATTATTACTGTAGGAGGCTATTGTTAACGTTAGTCTAGCGTGGAACTGGTGTTATGATTTCCGACATGTTTGATCGTTTATATGTACGACGTTGGAGCATTTGGAAATGTGCCTAGTTTTTGTTGTCTTGGTCGGAAGAACGGATAAAGGACGTTTTGGTATATTTCCTAGTGTTATAACGTTCAATGTGTTTGCATTGCAGAATGTTAGCGCGTGTACAAAAATGAATGGGCAATATTTTGCGTTTTTTTTATAATTACTGTTATTTTGTTTCTAAAAGTTAGGGCGGTCCGTAAATCAATCATTGAAACATTGGTTAGTTGGGTACATTTTCGGAGCTCAAATTTATGTAAATTGAAACCTCATACTAACATTTTATTTCGTGTACCGTTTTGATGATAGTTCTAAAATCTTTAAAGAATGTTTTATTAACTACTTTAGCTGTTCCTTTGAGGAAAAGCGTAATGTAATATTTTGGGAAATCATTTTACAGCATCGTGTTGTTGTGTTTATTTTGCAATTTTTTTCCGTGAAAACTTAATTATTCCCTCGTTTATTACCATACTATTATCAGATTAAACTGACTTATGCTCCAGGCCCTTTTAGACGCACAACTGAATAACTTCATTAAAAATAACATGTTCCTGTGATGTGGAATAATATATTAAACAGTTACGGTATCATGGAATAGCAAATGTAATTATTTTACGGTTATCAGATGTACTTAAAGAGATATTCTTTATTTTGCCATTAACAAATCCGAGAGGGAAATATTTCGGAGTCTGGAAAATTCATTGTGTCTCATATCAATTCCGCGGGTAATAAACTCAAATCTGTTGAGAATAGCATGGCATATGTATGACTTTTGACTTATTTATTTCTGAACGCCTAGCTCACAGCATTTGTCGCTGTCTTGGATTGTTCTAAATTTGACCTGCGACATCCACTATATAATATCGACTTTACAGTTGACATTCACATTAAGATTACTGCACACTGCTTAGGTTTGGATAGGATGATATTTATCCTACATAAAACTATGTGAATTTCGGAGACTTGGTGGCCCCATATTAGTTTTATTTAATTTCAAAAGTTTTAAATAATAGAGAAAAATACGACGAAATAAACAAAAACATTATTACAAAAAAAAACTTTAATAGAAAAAGTATTATCATATTTTGTTGAGCTACGCCGTGTATTACTCCGTTTGTTAAAACTCAAGCTGAAACGTTTCCATAACGCTCTCACGGTCCAAGGTTAGAATGTCTAATCATATTGTTTTCACAATAAAATCAAGCAAAAAATCCCGTATGTTAAGAATATCTCTGCCAGACTCGTAAATAACGTACCATGTGTGCATATTCCTATCGTAGTGTTTGGTAATAAAGGCAAATTCTTGAAAGCTTAAACTGCAACGAGTATGAATAACAATAATTCTGTTTCAATAACAATAAATGTGTTTGTCCTGAAAATTTGCTGAATATCCAATAGATGTAATCGGTAAAATTCAACAAAATGTCTACATAAATATTACTTGCTTATTCTAAATGTAAAAAAGACAATTTTGCCATTGACATACGATTAAAGAAGAAAAAGAACTAGGTAGTCATTAGAGACATCTTTATCTCATGAGGAAAAATACTACGAAAAATATTTGTGACTTTTAAACACAAATCAACTGATTATTAATGTTATTTAAGTTTCTTCGCTAATTTACCATGAAAAGTATGGTTTTTCTTTATTTCTTATAGATGACCGCATTCGGCACACTTTTCTTTGCTTTGGTTTATGTAAGAATGTTTTTATTCAATGACAATATTTGCAGAGGGAAAACTACTTTACATGTACCAGCGAAATCCTCAATATGAAGCAAGTCAATTGACTCTTGTTTTAAGACCAGACTACCAATTCCCTATGACACTGCGCAAGAAAGTTGGAATATTGAACGGAAGACGCAGAACTGTTTTATGCAAAACAAACGCCGCAAGTGCTGGTGTGGATATTGGTTAAATGGAAGTTTTACGTAACGCTCACTCGTTGTGAATGTGTGTATGGACATTTCGGAACGGTTCGAAGGATTGTTTTATGTAGGAAATGGAGAATCGTTCCAATATCAATTGGTGTTTTTGGTGCACGATGGAGATTGTTGTACATTTAAATCGTTACAAAACAATAATTTAACTTGGCTGGATTTAAAACGTTTAAGGTAAATAATTTTAATATTTAGATAAAGGATTATTATTTGCTTCAGTTAAAAAATGCAATATATTTCACCGAGCTAGCAAAAAAAACAATTACATTTCACGAGAGGCTTTGCGACGAACGACATATGTATTGTTGGTAAAAGTAAAAGGTTTCGGAAGCTAACACCTTTTTTGTCTTCTTAAGTAAAAATTGGAACATACTATTTAAAATTGTAATAGTTAAGTCATACATAATTTGATGAAATTGACTTAGATGATAACGTGTTTGCAGCAGACGAGAAACTAAATTATGATGCCATATAAAATGTATTGTTAACTTTTGAAAAGGCAATTCTTAACGATTTCAGTTATTTTTGAATGCGTATATGTGGTTTCATTGGTCGGAAGTGTAGGTTAGAATCTTATTCTGTAATATACTTGATCGGAACATCTCGCAAACTTTTGCCAAATGACGATATTCCGGAAATGAAGTATTTGAATTTTTATTCCCGTGACTATGTGCGGTTACATTCATTGTTTTTATTCAGTGAAACGGGCTAAAACAAATTGAACTGTGAAATTATACCTCGATAAACAAACGTTTTTAAACGGTCAGTTAATTAGTAAAATCATGAAAACTTTCATAAAACACGTTTTCCTTACTAAAATTATCTCTATTAATATCTACATAACGCTGATATATTTTAAGAGTTCATCAACAATCGAAACAGAACGCATTTTAAATAGGGATGTCTGGTCAATACATTATAGAAATAATAGCAAAGGTCGGATGGCTTATCCTTAAAAGAAAGACTGTAACTGTTTCTTTGAAAAAAAAATTTTTTATATCAAACAAAGGATGTAGTGTAGTGAAGAGTTCTTTCATAGAACTGGGTGGATATTCAAAGAAATAACACTCTGACAAAAGGAATGAATGAGTGTAAGAAACATATAATGAACACTTCTTATGACGCAGAACTTTTGTTTAGTTTTCGGAGTGTTCCTATAGGAAGCTGTAAATTGTACCAATAAGTAACAAATGTTTAAATATTTCTCATGGATAACAATGTCACAGAGACAACGTTTCCTTGGCGATACAAAACAATGAACCAATATTTGACCTATTTTTCCAGAAAAAAATAGCCGTAACCACAAAATATGACCCATCTATCAGAAAGGATTTTGTCAACAGAATGGCTTCACCTGTTTAGCCTAACAACATGTCTTCTGTGTCAAATAACCGGTCTTCAAATTGTGTCCACTTCATCAACGCCATCGATACAGAACTCTACTGACCTGGAAAAGGCGGAAAAGGACGCAAAGTCTCATTTGCAATCTGCTAGTATTCATAAATCACAAAGGTTGTGTTTATATAGTTACCAAAGTATTGTATCTCCACAACAACACTGCATGCATTCTGTACACTGCCTGTATTGGAGAATAGTTGTAGAAATATTCAAAACGATCAGCATACATCCTTCTTAGCTGCTTGAAAACTTTCCAATGATTAGCAATCTTGTAGAGAGAAACATTGTGTTTTCCTTCTCATTACTAAGCATTCAGATTGATATAGCTTTAGTAACAATATTCCCCTTGACAATCTTCAATTATTGTCTTTAAATAGATCGTTCGGTTGATTTTTTTCAATTTTATGCAAAAGTGTATGCGTACTTTTTCACTATGGCATATTCATTGACAAGCAATATTCAACATATTTTTTCAACTATAATCTGTTAACAGGCAAAGGACTTTGGATCAGCTGTTAGAAGGTTATGACCCAAGGATTCCACCTAATTACGAAGAAGGTAAGACATGCATATCAATCGTATCTCATATCGATAAATGTTTTGTATAATTTGTAGAGGGCAAACATCGGATAGGCCACGAATAAAACAGCAAAACTGTGACGCTTAGGTTTAGTACTGCACGAACTCTCTCATACAATGAATGATACTTAAAAGGGATTTCTATTTATACTGTTTCAGTAGGGTAGTAAATCTCGGGCATTCTTTTAAATATTTATAAGATACAGTACTTTCTTTTTCTTTTGAGATATCGAACATATTTCTAAACAATTAACTTCAGTTTTTTTTCCGAAGGCACATACAGATTAAGCTAAACGTGTCTTTGTTTTCTATGTTTCCAATATAGATGTACACATGGGGTCAAATTCTAGTACGACAGAAGTAGTTTTTGGACGTTTTCTGAAAATAGCATCATATGATACTTAATGAATTTCCAATGGACAAAAACATATCATCAAATGCAGTATTACACATGTGTTTACGGTACATTTTCAGGTTACTGACTCCTACAGTTTTTTAATAGATGGCTTTTATCGTATCAGATGGGGAAATATTTTCGGCATTTCAATGTTATGTTAATAGTTTCATTACCCGGAATTAAGATGCTAATCCACTCCCAACTATTGATTGTAACAATAAAACATCTAGAAAAAACATATACCTTATTAGATTGAAGTTAGTGCTTAATTTATTCGGTATAAAGACTGAAAACTACTTCGCAAGATAATTCTCAACATATTTGACATTTCCTTATACTTAGCGCTATCTATATCATCAATTGCAGTATGCTTTCTTCTGTATAAGTTATATTTTTAGAAAAATATGCTCTTGTCTGAAATGAATAACCATAGTTTATTATATACGATGTCAGAAATGTTTACGATGCCAAATAATTTCTGACAACAATATATGTCTAGGCACTTGTCCATGTAAACAAAAGCATCAAACAATCGGCGAAATATTCATTATGTTTGACCATATTATACGCATGTCCTTCCTATAATTTATCGATTTGTTTACAGAACACATTTTTTTCTTTATGATGAAAAGTAGATTTCTGCGGGTTTCACATATTGCAGAATCAATGTTTTTGGTGATAAAAACGTAATCCCGCAAACAAAACTTGTAAATGTTGTTTTTCTTTTTATCTTAAAGTCCATTTGGGAGGGAACAATATCTCATATAATTCAGGCCTCCATTTTGAACGTTAAATAAGAAAGAACTGTTTGAAAAAGACCAGACAACTGTTCCAATACTTTCAGTATTTTAGTTAGATTGTTTAACAAATAGATATTTTATTTTTAATTGAATGTAATATAGTTTTCAAACTGTCCTAAATATGCTATGTTCGTTACCATGGTAATTGTCATTTTTGCATTTCTCGGTTGTCCTAGTATCCTTCATGTACATTTACCTAATTAGGGCAATTCGCCAAAACAAGGCTATTAAAAACACCTAATTTTTGCCTTGGGCATGTATGACAAAGCTAAACTTAATAAAGTCATTTGTAGGAGAAAACAGTTACAAATACACCCTGAACCAATGTTAACCCTTTCGAGCTATTTCAGATTTCCCAGTAAAAGTTCTTGTTCAGCTGCACATAACCAACATTGACAGCATTAGCGAGTCCAATATGGTAGGTTGAGGTGTATTCAGTGTATTAATTTGCAAGTGAAAACAAGTTTGGTTTGTTAACTGCTTCAGCTGTCTTTAAGTTTCGTATACATAGTAATTGTCATTAGTTTAACAGAAACATAAATATAAAGATTCACTCTTACTTACTTAAAATAAGTTGTACCACAATTAATACAATTGATTTAAATTACCGAAAAGGATTAATAAATATCCAAATCAATGGTTCTTATGAAGGATACCGTGTTCAATTTGAAACAAAGGAGAAGAAAACTCGGTATTTCTACCTTATGAGACGATAGATGATATCCTTAATTTTTTTAGGACCCACCAGTCATTGATAATTTTGGGCGTGTTCAGCTATTTAATACACGGTTACAATCTTGATACCAGAAATTAATGTTTTCAATAAAAGCATTATTTAGTTATAAGTTAATAATGTATCACTCAAAATAAATGTTTGTTATACATGTGTTTGTACTGATTTTAAATACGAGAGTTAGTTACTTTAACATTAAGTATCGAATGCCTCTATACTTTCCAATGCGCATGAGCAAGCTTCAAAATAACTCACTTATTTAAAACGATATATGGCAAGCTTCAAAATAACTCACTTACTTAAAACAATAAATGAATAAATAGATATTTGACGGTTATGTTTGTTACTTAACATGTTTATGCGCTTGTAATGTGTTTATGATTAAATGTTAATCTTTCCGGCAATCCCATTTGCAAAGGTATAAGTCTGTACGATGGACAGTAAATTCGGTATGCAAAAAATATGTCGGTACAAATATCAGTATTAAAATGATTCTTTTTTTAAATATTAAGGAATTAACTACATATTGATAATTGCAAAGAAAAAACCACATTGTCATGATGCAGAATCAGCAGTACTCAGCAGGAAGTAAATGCGATATTTCTGTTTCGGTGGAAATCTTCTTGATTTTATCATTAATATTCAACGTATTGTTTATCATTCCCGAGTGTACGATGTATTTTGTCAAAGGAAGAAATAATAAATACTATGTGTGAAGAAATACGAATAGTGTACTTAAAGTAAACATGTTAACATTTGACCATTGTATGTATCAAACATTCTACAATGTTGATATACCTTAAGATAGCTCTTTTGGTACAGAATCCCGGTTTTCAAAACAGTTACAAGTTTTGCCCAATGGGATGTGTTATATTGGCGTTAGCTACTATCCTTTTTGGGGTATTCATTATCTACTGAATTAAAACGATTGCTCAAGATAATTATTTTTGCAGAATATGCAACCTGACTAAATTTGTATGTGAAGGCAAATGCAAAATGAAATTCAAACTTCATACATGAGACTTAAAATGCTTATGCTGAGTCTGTTGTCTGTTAAAAATATGTTCGACAGGACTACTCAATTGGAATGTTTATTCGACAAAACTGGAATGATACCCGACTGAAGTACACAGCACTCCCCCACCTGAACGCTCTTGAGCTGGACTCTCGAATAATGGACAACGTCTGGGTCCCCGACCTCTTCATAGCCAATGAGAAGCAAGCCCATTTCCATGTGGTTACTGTGCCCAATAAATTGATGCACATTTATCCTGATGGACGTGTTTATTACAGTCTCAGGTTTGCGACATATGTTTGGTCTTTGATACAAATTTAAGTCATTTGACATTCATTATGTTAATTTAAAGTTAGCTTCGTTTTTAGTAATTGTTTGCGTTTGGATTTCTCGTAATCTTCCATGCATATAATGTTAAGGTTTATGATAACTTTTGTTTATAATTATTGTGCCTTTTCATATCCTTTAATCGGTGAATCTTTTCAATTTTAGGATTACAGCAACGTTAAAATGCAGCATGGATCTCCGGAAGTATCCTCTTGACAACCAGACCTGCTATGTAATGATGGAAAGTTGTAAGTCAATACAACATAATGGAATTTTATTATCCATTAATAAGTAGTTATTTTCATTGAACAATGTATATTATAGGGAGCTTCTCACAACACACACTGGGGCAGTTATTTTGTAAAACTCATGGCCGAAACCGCTTGCATGATATATATATATTAAATATTTGATGTCTTAAACTTTGCAATGATACTATAATTGAAATACATGTGTTTGCATGCATTAAACTATTATTTAGTCGTCCGGTTAGTGCAGATGATAGCTCACTCGCCTCTCACCAATGCGACCCGGGTTTGATTCCCGGCCTGGGCGCATGTTAGTTTGCTTAGTGGTCACCAAGTGGGTTAACTCTGGGTACTCCGGTTCCCCCACAACACAAGACCACACCCTCACACAACTTAGTATAAGTTATCATAGCTTATTTTCGCAATCATTGCAAAATATAAAATGGTTAAACTAAAAGATTGTTAAATCAAACAATAAAAATAGACACAGATTGTATACGTTTATACACATGGACTCACTCAACTTTGTCGTGCAGTAATACTATACAATTCTGAAAATTTTCGAATATCTTCTTTATGTATTTTTTCTATATATTACAAATTTATCTAACTATTTGTTTATTTGTTCTTTGTGTTACTTTAAAGTATGTCAAATATTTCATACTAGATGGGTACAGCACAGACAACCTTGTGTTCGACTGGAATCCTCTTCCGGTAACGCGCGACAATCGTTTGGTGCAGTCACAGTTCCAGTTTGGTGCCATGGAAACCCTACGTTGTGACAAAACATACGTAGGAGGCATGGCAGTAACTGTTATTCCGTTTTGTATAATTAGTTTACATCATTTATATTAATCAAAAGTGTGGTATTGGTAAGCGCAGGCTAACAATTGCACGAATGGTACCTGTGAATGTTGGTGTGTCGATATGTACTAACGAGTGTTCTAAATATGGCACTGTAATGTAGCCTAGTAACGTGTTATACATAATGATATGAATGTTTGAACCAATGCATTCTTTCGTTCTGATATGTGGAGATCCCCGCACCTACTGTATTGTATGTTTCACACGCAAATGTGGTTGCATAGTGACATTAACAGCCGCAGAGCACCTATTTCTGTATACATACTCAAACTATCGCAGCATCGTCCTCGCTTACTGTTCCTCCTATGATAATGAAAGTTTAATTTTACCTTTTTTCACATTTAGCTAAACATCGTTTATTATTGCATACTAAATCTTCCTGATAATGGTTGGAATACAGACACTGTTTTTGTTTTAATAGTAAACTACACGTGCATCATGCTGCAGCTCAAATTGGTGAGAAGTTTTGGCTACTACATCATCCAGGTGTACATACCTTCCATACTCATCGTGATCCTTTCGTGGGTATCATTTTGGCTTGACATTGATGCCGTACCTGCCCGAATTTCTCTTGGTCTTCTCACTGTGCTTACCATGACAACACAGAGCGCGGGTGCGAGGTCAGCTCTACCAAGGGTCTCCTATGTCAAAGGTGATATTTTTTGTTTTCTTGCAATCTTTGCATATTTACAAATCCAACCCATTATGCGTAACAAAAGTAAAAAAATTCAACGCTTTTCAAACATTTTTTTTTGGTTATTTTGTTAAGTTAGGAAAGTATGTTTGCTTAAAATCAGAAATAACTAAAAACATTTTGGGTGGTTTTCTTCAGGAATAGACGTGTGGATGGCATCGTGTCTCATATTTGTGTTTTCGGCGTTGATTGAATTTGCGTACGTAAACGTCAATACCCGTGTAGAAAGGCGACGTCGAGAGACATCACGTCCTGTCTCAGGATCCGTATCCAGCGACATGGTAAGGAAAAATAAACAAATGAACTAATGATGTTTGATAATATTATTTGATAACAATGCTACAGAGATCGAATTATAACGCAATCCAATCATACATTTGTCCATTTTTTTCAGATTATTGTAGAGCAAAAGGGACCAGCCTTCAGACGTTTAAACTTGTTTACCCCAAGTCGGGAAAAGGCGCGTACAACGGACAGGTTGTCGCGTATTGCATTTCCAACGTCGTTCATTGTATTTAACACTGCATATTGGAGTGTGTATACATATTGGACTCCTGATCCAGCTGATGTTCAATAGTGTCATCGTTTACGAGGTTTTTAATATGTTTTACTGCTATGCGGACATATGCTTTAATTTGATATCACAAGACACATTTTAGTAATTGGAGTTACAGGCGTTTTGTGTAAACTGATTTTCTGTACATTTTACTTTTTTTCCTCGTCTTATTTTGCGTCTAATATACAAAAAATTTCATAGTAGTGAAAATGTTAAAACATCCTTGCGAATTATGTTGGCATTAACGTTGCAAAATGAATGGGAAAATCATTATGACCTTTCGGGAAGCTTTGAAATACAGAATAAGACTATGGAGAAAAAATTCATTTCCACTGATTTACACTCCTTATAAAAAGCATGTAAGAGTATCCAAATGTGAGTGGTTTCATTTAAAAGTTATATTCTTATTCAATTAAAGTGAAGTGAAATAAATTTCGATTTTGCTTCTTTTTATCAGCTATCAGTTAAATGAACCTTTGTTGGGTTATTTTAAGGATGACCCTACACTCGTATCGTCTGGTATTTCATAAAAGAATTTCAGTCGAATAATAGACACTATTATTTCTGTATAAAACGGCAAACATGACAACAAGTCTTCAAATTGTAAACTACCAGGTTAAGTTTATTCAAAATATGTAGCAAAATAACGAAGAATAACATCAGGATAATTATAACTCAGGCTTCAGATCAACTAAGATCTTTATTGGCTCACTTAAAGATGCACTCTTACTCCCAGATAAGATTGACCACTATTAATAATATCGTTTTAAAATTCCAAAAAAACGATGAAAAAATGTCGAAAACAATGGTTCTTGTGAAGGATACCGAGTTTAATGTGAAAGAAATGAGCAGAAAACACGGTATTTCTACCTTATGAGACGATAGTAGATCACAGTAAATCTTTTAGCACTCACCAATCATTTAATATTTTTTCGTGTTCAGCTATTAAATACACAATAACAATCGTGTTATCAGTATTTAATATTTTTAAAAAATGCATTATTTAGTTAGTAGTTAAAAGTTTATCACTCAAAATCAGTGTTTGTTATACATGTGTATGCACTGATTTTGAATAAGAGTGTCACTTTAAGATCTAGTAGACCAACTATGAGAATATAGCCTAAACATAAAAGCACCTCCCTCCTTTTCCGAAGCAAGGTTAATACATACATGGGTTGGTTGATTTGTGTGTCATGTTTAGAGTAATGAAATGTCTCGCTTGACTAAAACGGTCTCTTATGTATGACGGATATTGTAGACAACAAATAGAGAATTACAGTTTCTGTTTGTCAGAACGAAATAGCGAAACAGATTGAAAAGCTATCTTCAAAATGAATACATACGTTTTATAGAAGGGGGTCATAGCAGTAGACTTGAAAAGTTTGGAATTCATTGTTAGAAGGCAAGAAGCCACACGGAAAATCTCTTATACAAATCTTCTTCTATAATCATTTTGTGATTATTTTTTATGACATTACTAAAGGCTATCAGTCAGGAACATCCAAACATTGATAGGCTTTATTTTTAAGACGTCCAGTAATTCATTCAAAACGTGTACTTTGTGTGGACAAAATGAAATCAGATGACCCTTAGTGTAGCACTTTAGGTGGTCATAGCAAATACTACTTTATATATTTGACTCCTTCAATTCGCGTAAAGGACTTGACTGATATGTTGTTAAGTTTTCACTTTTATTTATCATATATTTGCCGACGTCACTGGTCAATCCGCTAATCCTTTTTATTTCACTATAGGACGAACAATTCCAATGGCGATTCCTTTTTTCAAATGTATCTAATTACTGACTTTCAGTCATATCTCATATGAATGCACCTTTGTAGTGTCACTTCAGTACAGATGTTTTTGTCAAAAACAAAATAGGTCATAGTTTAGTAAAACTTATGTTACTTTCTAAGTGTTTCAAAACTATAAAAAAAAGTCTACACCGCTGCTTTTAAATTCAAAACGGATCAAAAATGGAATTACACTAGTATGTAAGCAACGTTCTTAAATAGGCAAAGCACTCCAAAAATGAATAAGAGAGCTGGGGATGTATGAGTATTTAAAAGCAGAAGTGTTCGGGTTTTCTTTTAGAGAATGGCCATAACGAGAACATCATTGAACATTGTGTGATTTTTTTTTCATCATAAAACATCCGTCAAGCAACTAGCCTATCGCACCAACTTAATGCACTGTTAATTTTAACAGACAAAAATCAGCCACAATTGAGTGAATAGTTAGTTAAAAACTAACTTTTATTGCAATCGATGTCCTTTTGCAAAGTAGAAGGTACCGCATTAATTGTCAAAAATGTCATTTCATTCAAAATTATAATATTTAACGCATAACGGCATTTGACCAGGAATCCATCTGATTTCACAATGTTATCAACTAGGAAAAGACAGTGGAATTAAAATTATTCGAATGATTTTTTATTGTCCAGAATGTTTCGTTTCTTTCTGAAAATGGGAAATTTCAGAAAGCTCATTTAGGGAAATCAGGGTCCGCCGCACGTACTGGCTACGACAAAGTAGGGTTAAAATGCTCCGGCTATTACTATAGCGTGTAATAATAATAGTTTACTATAACTTCTAAAATATGTATTTTGGTAATCAAATATTCGAAAGAATTACAGAATATTCGAATATAAATTTTGCCATTCGTTTGCATCCCAATTGTTTATTATTACAATCCAATCTCTACTATAAGCTCAAGAACATTTCTTTATTTTAAAATACATATTTATTATCCAAATTACCTCTTTTTGAAAAAAAACACATTTCTTAGAAATAAAATGCTCTTATCGTATTTAAACATTTGGACTTAACAGCATTAATAATTGAAATTGTTTATTTTAAAGACTCACATATATCTATATAACAATATCGCGACGAAGAAAAAGGTGTTACGATGCTTTATTGATGGAAAATAGCAACTTCCTCAACCTCATTATTTACCATTACAATATTCCCAAAGGAATGGGATGAACAGACCACAGATATTTGGATGTATGATTCAAAGTCCAACAACTGCCATCCGCATATAAAAAAGTTACCTTCGGAACCGGCTGGGTGTAGACGACTTTGGTGACACTGATCATAAACATAAAAAATTTATTGACTTTTTATCAAAACATATGTAACAGTGATACTATCCTCTAGGGTTTAAGAGTCTAATTACAGATGAATTGTAAATTCCAGGAACACTCTTCCGCTCTGTTAAGACAAGAATAAACTTTTCAAAAATAAGCACGCACGCGTATGCCAGTTTCAGTGCAAATTAATATCTAAATTACACGTGACAAGCATATCAATAGTACCTAACAATAAGTCATAAACCGTCAAAACAAACATTGATTGATTTTGACCAATCTCAGTTTGCATAGAAAGCCCCGTGTTTAAATTCACAGAAAATACATTTATTATTTGTTTCCGTATGATATGCTGCCACAAATATGTTTTTCAACTGTATCATGTTCGACTATTTCTTGAAAGAAGAACCATTATCCTGCTATATCAATTAGTTGAATGTAAACAATTCTTTCGTCTTCGCCCGTGATGCTTACGGTAATCTCTTTGAAAAATATCATGCAAATATTTAGACAGTTATTTTTATGCGTTAAAAAGCATAAATTATTCTACTAACATATTGTTTGTATATACATTTTGTTACAATTGCTGCTTTGTTGGTGCAAATTAACCGAATAGGTTCACTTAGAATTCAGCAAAATCACAAAATAGTAAAGGTAAGGTGAGTGCAACTACAACACACTGTTTAAACTCAAACGTTTTAGAATTTGCTTTTATTAACAAACACCTTGAAATTCATAGTTTAAAAACACGTTTGAGCGGTGCTGTGCATTTGGATATTAAAATATTTGAATTATGGTCATTTTACATGCAGTGGACTGATATTTTAGTTAGTTAAACGGCCTTTAGATCATTGTATTAGAGTGTTAACAAGAGAGTGTGTTTGAAGCTTTTGTTTGAGTACAACATACGAGGAACAATCCAAAATAACGTTGCTTTTTCTCGACAGGAAATAGCTTAATGTCCCAGGCTTCGTTAAAACATTATGATTATAATATGTGTGTATATCATGGTTTATATGCTAAAATAAAGGTAAATATACATTTCAAAGCGACTGAGGAATGAAGGGATTATACTAATAAATTGATTTATAACACTTTTCTATAGTTGCCCTTTCTAAAGTGCGATCTAGATACATATATAAAAATGCCTATTATATGCTGACAAGTCGTAATTTTCCTTGAAGACAAAAAAGCAAGAGTCAAAAATAAGTATTTAACTAGGAGAGATACACTCAGATGTTCGAAATGTTGCAGGTTCAGTATTTATCCCAACATAACTATTTTAGCAGTGATTGCAGTGACAAGCGTCAGCGTTTCTTAACATAAGTATGGTAAAACTGTTCTTTCTTCAAAGGTCGAATGTTACAGAACACTCGAACTATTAAGAATTAGTTCTTATTAGAAACGGCGAGTAAAACTTAGACCAATCAATATAATTCGGCTTAATATACCATAATTAAGGAAAACATAAAGACATACCTCTGTCCTTTAATTCGCAAAATATCTTATTCTTTAATACAATGATTTCGACAGGGCTAGGCAAGATAGTATGAATTGCAAGTACAATATTTATATGGAAAACTATAAAAACAATTCAAGTAGTCAAAAGTTTAAACATAAACCATCTTTAGTTCCACAGGGTCAACGCAAATAACACATAACAGAAAAACATCCACAAATCAGAAACACACAACAACACAAAACTCCAAAAACAAGAAACTGCATATAAAATATATAAATCTGGGGTGGTTTATCAAGGATTGTGATATGTAGGTGCCGCCATGGAACTGTCAGTAAAAAGTAAATTTATTGTAGGTTTAAACTTATGTATGTGCACAACCTTACACTAATCCTAACAATTCAGAATGAAGTAAAAACGTAAAAATTAAATCTGATCAAAATATGTATGAACTATAATAACACTAATAGGTAACCCCAAAGTACAATATTTATGCGAAAATCTACAGAAACAAGCTCAGCAGCAACAAACCTTCTTTAGGTTAAGGCCCAAAGACATTAAATGAGAGATAAAATACGTACAAACACCAAAAACATATTATACACGAGGAATGAAAATGAAAACCAACCATATTGATATTGAGATTCGCCGACAATTGTGTTAATGGAAACAAATAAAAGTTATCTGATAACAGTTATTTCATTTGCTATACCATGATAGCTGTTTATTAGATTTTGTCATATCACATAGACTCGTTATTTAAATGAAGCTATAACGGTTTATTTTCATCTGAGAATAGTTTTGACCTCGCAGCGAATGCAAATTTTAAACTCGTATTAGCGTCTGTCGGAAAGAACGGGGAAAACTGGATATTAGTTATGTTTTTTAGGGAACAATGATATATATTCAAAATAGATATATCGAAGGTTCATCAAATTAAAATGTTATGCAAGTAAATAATATGATAATTGCAAAAGGAATTGGATTAGCACTGAATATGTGCCCGGAAAGATACCTTCCAAAACAAAAGCTCACTACTTTAAACCACTTATATAACGACATTCGATGCTCTTCAGTCAGTACTTATTTTATTTGTCCTTTTTGTCTGGGGTATAAGAAAAACACATTTTATTAGTGTCCGCGACCTCACACCCAATTCAAATACGAAAAACGGCATGCACTCATACGACAGTGCAAGAAAAACAAATGAAACGTCGTCCATCTGTTCTTCCGCCTGCAACAAAACATCGACAAAGCAAACTTTCAAGATTTCTTCAATTCGTGTACAATCTAACACATAACAAAGCAAAAACGCCGATCGTCTTTTTCATTGTGCTCCCCGCGTCAGTATTACTCCAAGAACATGTCATATATTACTCTCATAAACATTAACGCAAGACATACATGCCACGCACCGCCTTTTATTATATAGACTATTTAGTATTGGACCGTTCGTAGCATACCGGAAGGCAACAGCTGCTAAACCTTATTTATTCTTTCTGGTTTTAGCACTAACAACCCCATATATATACAGTATTTTCGCTTATTTATCCTCGCGTCGGCGCCAATATCCTGAAAACGTATTCGTTAAATATCGATTCAACAATTTCGTTGTGGTTTTTTTTTCGTCCAAATTATCGTTCATGCAGGGCCATATCATCTACCAATAAATTTGTTTCGAAACTTTAAAACGAATTTAAGAGTATTCATCAATAAACATTATTATCATTTAGATCAGTTTTATTTATGAATATAAAACGTACATAAGGTAAACTCAAACAATCATTTAAACTATATACTAGTACATTTAAAACATTCATTTAAATGACATTAACATGATATGTGCATTTCTTAGCTAGGGATATGAAGTGTTTATATAGGTGAAGTAACTACATTTACATTATTGTGTAAAGTACGTTTCAATGTTATTGGAGCATCACACTTACTATTAACAAGAAGTCAGAAATAAAATTTAATGCTACAATAGAAAGTGCATTTGGACCCATTCTCAATACATATTGCACGGTGTTTGGAATGAAATGCCAAAATCGTAAACTGTATTGAAAGGTTTAATGTGTGTGAATACATACATATAAGTAAATTCACCAATGAGACATAATACTGTTTTTATTCTCAACCAAGTGGGAACAAACAGTTTAAAATAAGATTAGTTTTGTAAACGATAAATAACAGAAAGACTTCGCCTTGAATATTTATGATCACTTATACCCTGCAATGATCTTGTGCAATGATTGTGTCAAAGAAGCCTGTAATAACATATTTGTACATTGATATGATACGAAGCTATAAATAGATAACCAATCATTGTTTTAGTGTAGAACAGCAATACATTTTACCAGAGTGAGCACAAAAAACCTTATCATGAAAGCGACGTGAAAATTTGTCTTTCGCTGCTCCATCGATGAAATAAAGTCACTATCTCACAGAAACAAATGTTTATATATAAAATGAAAAAATATGTAGCATACAAATACTTTATTAAGCTAAAATATATTGATTTTTTATAGAACATTGCACAACAAGATAATTAAGATATAAAAAAAAACATTGGTGGAAGCTGGTGACGGCGATATAGTCAATAAGGAGCTGTTAAGTAGCATATTCACATGTCACAGTATACAAAACACAAAATTTTCACACTTTTTGGTCAAATAGTTTGTTGAACTTTGTAGCTTTCAATGGATAATTGGAGTATATAGTTAATATAAATTTAAACAAGCCTGTAGCATTACTATTTTGGAATTCAACTTGACTGTATGATTTCCCTTTTACAATAATAAAAAAACATGAAGTTAATCACAATACTTTATGATACTTTGGTACGTTTATATAGTTATTATTATGGTATTAAAAATCCCCTTATTCATAAAACGAATAACTGACTTTTATTCCGGTTTCTCTTAATTTGTCTTGTAAAACAATATAAATTGTAATATATAAATATGTTTTTTATCAGGAAAAGGTTAATATACTGAGCAAGAAGTATAATTTTTTGTCGATGTTGAAAACAAAAAAACGTACTAACCCTGTTTCCATTTTATCTACACTTGCAAATACTTTCAGCTGGCAAATAAATTATCGGGTTCTTTTGGCTGACTATTGAAATCGGAAACTGGTGGCTAGTTCCCATAAGGTCAATTATATAATCTTAGAATATTTATATCTATAATACACTTATTACATGTGTTAAATATCTACTGATGTTTAGTAGAAGTTTGCCTTGTTTGAGCAGGAGAAAAGGGCGCATGATTATGCATACCTATGTACTAAAGCACCCGAAAACGATGTACGATAATAACTATTATGTGACACAATGTTCATTGGATACCCCGCGTATATGCTTTCGATCCAAACAGTTTCGTTCAACTGTACATAAACGTACGCGGATGCCGATGAGCAAGTCGGATGATCTGCTGCATTAAAAACCTCTGTTGGAAGGATGCTTTGTCCTTCCTTCATGATGCTGAAGTAGTGATGAGCATTGCTGTTGGAACAAACTTGATGTGAGAACGCGTATAGACCAGTATGTGGTACGGTATACTTTCCGGTAGTGGAACTATAATTCCCACCTGTAAGAAATAATACGATTGACTTAACAGAAACAAATGACTTTTTCATTTGGAACTCCTCGGTATTTTTTATCGTAAACAACCTCGGATGTATTTGGATGGTTTTCATACTCAAAAAGTGGTCCGTTTAAGTCGGCTGCAAGTAGAGCGCGTAGTAATTTTATTTAGCAGTTAAACTTTATGACTTAATTCTTTGGAATCTTTATTATGTTTGCAATAATACACTTCAATGACAATCAATTTAAACTAAGATTAATAAATACAACTCTAAAACACTACATTTAATGAATGATATAATTCAAAAATTTACGAACTACTTCAACTGATATACCGCTAGTAGAAGAGAGACTTAGTAAAACCAATTATGGTTAACTCTCAATTCTGTAATTTTCTCACTGTTCATGCGTTTCTTTCACTCCATATATTGTATCTATGCATTTCTGTATTTCCAAATGCTTATTTTACTGTGTTCAATATTTTCTGTAATAAATACTGGTTAAACCAACTGATACACCGGCATACATCCGAGGTTGTTTTCGATAAAAATGGAAGAGGAGATCCGAATGATGACTTGTTAACTTGTCACTAACACCGAGAAAATAACAAATGGAGCAAAGACAAACACCAAAACTCACATATTTTTCAAAATTAGAGGTTTTAAAAGAGATGTAAATCATCAAAAACAAGAAAACATAAGACATGAATTTAATAATTACAATGAAAAATACAGCCACAAGTGATGTAGCCAAACCAACATGAAAAATCGATGCGTAAGATCTCCCCTCTATTGAATAAATACATCAATAAATTTATACAATAAATCACCATGTAAACTGGTACAATGGTCAGAGAAATGAAATATAATTTAATAATTTTATGAATACCAGTGATACGTAAATAATTAAACAGGTTGCATTTTTTACAACATTCGACATGACTGCGATTTAAAAAAGATTCAAAACAAAGCAGTGGAAAATTATATTATTATTGTTAACGTTGTTTCAATGGTATGACCTTTGCCGCGGGCCTTAAATTACAAATGAAATTGAGTTGAGTAAAGTTTGGCTTAGGGTAATGTTCGTATCCGTCCATCAAAAGGTTTCCTTTTTTCGTGTAATAAATACCGTCCTCGGTACTGATGTTTTTCATAACGTAGAATTCGAATAAAGACCGTTAACAAATTGGCTACATAAGCCTTTGAGTTAAATGCATACGGCATTATGTAAATGAGGGGTATTATAACTTCGTTTGTGCATTCAATTTCCCTGTTGGCAGTTGACATTTCGTAATATTAACAGTTTTAACAAAAGCTATTACTGCAACTTGATATCGAAGACGCATATTGAAAACTATGAATAAAAGGGAAATTAAGAAATCATATACCATGCGAATATAAAATGGTCCCGTAGCGTACAATTTCGCCAGATTTGTATGTCAATGAAAGCGGGGAATGAACAAGGAAGTATACAGGGGGGCCTCCACCTAAAGTAAAAATGCATTTTAAATTAGTTATAAGGTAACAAGTAAATTGCATAACATTTACATACATCTACAGTCAAAACATACAATAACTATAACGAAAGAAATGTTCGGGATGGTATCAAATGCATACTTTCTATAGAAAGATTTATTTCATTGGCATTTGCTTATAAAGTCATTCGTGTTATAAAATATTCGAATTGATCGACTTACTAGTAGTAACAGCACTGCTGTTAGCTTGTTGATCTTTCAGCCAAGCCAGTTCCTGTTCGTTTTCAATCATTTTCATTCTCAGCTCAGCAGCTTCTGTGGTCGTATCAGTCAGATTTGTTTCAACATCAGCCAATTGCACTCGAGTCGCTAAAACACGTAGCATTGTCTTTAATGGAACTCGTTCACATTTTATAAGAGTCTGACATCGAAACAGTCCGTATGAAATGTGATGAAAATGCTTGTTTTAATTATTGAACAGTGTCGAAAGTTCAAAATGTAGCTAAACTGTTAATAATTATTTACAGTCCAAACTCGTTATGTCGACTTTGTCGGGACCTAGGGAAAAAAGTCGAGATAACGAACATTCGACACATCCGAAATACAAAATACAAGTATAACCAATCCAAACACATATGAGTTTCATACATGTCCGACATCCGACTTGAATTAAACGGTGTTTTTACGGTCGTGGAAACAGCAAACGTATTATTTAAAAATGAAGTGATACAAAAATGAATTATTTGTGCCAAATTTATTTTATTCACGTTTATAGATTATACAAATCAAATATTAAACCACAATTGCATACACTTGTATAAGTATAGAAAACGGTAAAGCACATATGTTATGCCCGTTTGTGTTCTACATGCAGTATAGAGAAATTACTTCGTCACGTAACATTCAATGTTGTCGAATTTTTACGATGATGTCTTCGTCGATTTAAATTGTGCGTTTCAATAGCTTGATCAATAAAAGACTCTGTAATCAAAAACATAAACAAACACCTTTAATTATTCACACTAACCCATTAACCTCCAATTATAAAAGTTTGATATTTTGACACGAACGGTTATTTAGCGACATGCCACAAACCTCCATTATAACTTGTGCTTTTCACCTACACCTCGATCTACAGTTCGACATAAGGGACAAGGAAAATGTGTGAAATTCGACCACTGGTACTAAAATAGGAAGTCGACATAGCGAAACAATCGAGATAGAAAAATCGACACAAGCAGATTTATTTTATATAGAATAAGAAGGAATAAATTCGGGATCGGAGAAAAAAGTCGACATAACCGGAAAGTCGAGATATCCGACGTCGACAAAGCGAGTTTGCACTGTATATTAAACTCCTCATTCTTTAATTAGCCCGTCTGAGTTCATACGCCGATAATGACATCAATACCGCAAATTATTCATTAAACAAATGCAGTATCCATGTCTTGAACCTCATTCGCATAAATCATATGTTACCTGCCAGAGTTCGTTTTTGATGTAAAAGTTCTTCCTCGGTTTTCTTTAACTTTCCACTCATGTCAGTTAACGCCTGCTGCAAATCTAAAAGATGCCACCGAACAATATATATAACAATGGCAGTGTACACAAACAATCGATAAGCGAATTCAAAATGCATGTTTATTTAGTTAAATGTTTTAAATTATCATTGCAATTTATATAAAAAAGGACTTGTGAACTTCAAACATACACTTAACATTCGTGGTTTATATGATAATACTTTACACAAGTAACTCGAACTGTAAAATACGAACATGTTTATGCTTTTCAAAGATTGATTAGTTCAAATGGCCATATAGCTGTGTTTTAGAAATCAAATATAATAAAAAATATTTTAAACACATAGGGAGAAACATAGGTGAAAAAAAATGATAACATAGAAATATCCATAAAAAGGGTTTACCGTTGAGCCGTTGATCCATTTCCATTTTGTGTTCTTTGAGGTCCGTCTGAGTTTCACGATTCAACAACACCGCGGTCTTAATATCGTTCGTCTTACACGTCTGGGATGCAAAGCAGAACCATGTCTTACCCGCGAGACTTTGGAAAATCAATAAAATAAACGCCGATTGAAAATGATCCATTTGTGTAGTCCTTCTATTTCCTTGATACACAGTGCCCTGTTATTAAGTCGAATATATAGTAAGGAAAAGTATGTGTATATATATCAAGAAGCGTTTAAATTTGATGAAAATACAGTTAAAATTTTAACGAAAAACACAAAATAAATCAGGAAGTCAAGCTAGACAGGAAAGCACTACTGATGTCTGTATCCTGTTGTATCGTTTAATACTCATTAACGTTTCAGATGATCAGATTTCGATAGAAGTATTTTCGTTTGAAATGTACGCAATCTACATGTTTCAAATAAAATTAACTTCAAGTCGTGATGTGTCACACGGCTGATCAAGCCACGATTCAGCCAATGTCCGCGGAAATACCTTTATAAATCTAAAAAGACGATAAGGGGGCACAAGGCATCTTATCATTACGATGGAGGATTAAGCCAAAGTTTGACGAGATGCAATGTGCCCCTTAAGGAAGTCAATAATACAGAACAATTGCAAGATTGCTACTTTTAATTTGATCAATTATCGCATTACTTCAGTTATAAAAGTCAAAGTTTAACTAAAAGCATCAGAACAAATGAACAACTCTGCATTCCCCACAATACCACCGGAGTGTAACATTGGTCAGCTGGAAACAGCGCATTTCAAATATATTTAGATACTAAAATGGACATGAGTTATAACTTATAAGTTACTATAGTTTCAGGTCACATTGAGACTGTCCTAAGATCTGTTTCAAAGTTTACTCGATAAACCTCGTTTCCGCAAAACACACTACGTTGGCAAGCCTTGTGACCGATTTCCGCACCCCCCCCCCCACCCCGCAAACAAATGAAAGATACCTATTATCCACCAACAAACAATAAAAATAGCATTTAATGTCAAAAACAGTTAAGTGTCCACACTCAAAACCTGTCTGCATACATCCAGGATGAAGGAATACAGTGCAACGTACACCATGGGTAGGACATAATATCTACCTCTACTTAATACTCGGACATTAAATGTGCATGCAGTGGACTCAAAGTTTATGTATGAGCGCGCCTGAAAAGGATGTACGATAGTTTGCCGCATTTACAAGCTGACCCGGGTATGAAGAATCGAGACTTTGGATCCAAACTTTCTCATTTGCCGCAATTTTAACAAATGCACTTGCAGCCGTACATGTAACGTGAGTCGCGGCGTTAAAGACTTCTGTCGGTAGAATCATCTCACCTTCCTTCATAATGCTAAAATAATGGTGTGCGCTGCTATCTGAACAGATCTGATGTGAAAATGCGTAGAGTCCACTGTATGGAACGGTGTATTCACCTGTGTTTTTGTTATAATTGCCCCCACCTGAATTGGAACAGGAATTAAATCTCACATAAAATTATGTTTCCACAAAAGGAAAAGGAAATACATTTCACCTAAATTACACGTTAAGAAAACTACACCTCCTAAACATTCACTTACCAATGGAATACATAATTGTTCCATAACGGATGTTGGTTCCGCCGGAAACAGTCAGACTAAGATGGAAATGGACAAGAAAGTACACCAAAGGGTCAGGTCGAACAGAATCTATAACAAAAGTGAAAAACCATTCGTTTGTAAAACTGTAAAGTCTTCGTTCAGACTTTGTCAAAAAAATATTGTGCAAAGGTGCTAACATATAACAAATTAAATAGCTTTGTAAAAATCTTAAAAAAATAATGCAAGACATCAACATTATAAATACATTTCGATGCACGTGTGGTATGTCTGTAATGTATTGCATGTTGTATGTCTGTGATGTATTGCATGTTGTATGTCTGTGGTGTCTTGCATGATGTATGTCTGTGGTTTCTTGTATGTTGTATGTCTGTGGTGTCTTACATGTTCTTTGTCTGTAGCGTCTTGCATGTCGTATGTCTGAGGTGTCTTGTATGTGGGCTGTCTGTGGTGTCTTGCATGATGTATGTCTGTGGTTTCTTGTATGTTGTATGTCTGTGGTGTCTTGCATGATGTATGTCTGTGGTTTCTTGCATGTTGTATGTCTGTGGTGTCTTACATGTTCTTTGTCTGTAGCGTCTTGCATGTCGTATGTCTGAGGTGTCTTGTATGTGGGCTGTCTGTGGTGTCTTGCATATGGTATGTCTGTGGTGTCTTACATGTGGTATGTCTGTGGTGTCTTACATGTGGTATGTCTGCGGAGTTTTGCATGTGGTATGTCTGTGGTGCTATGCATGTGGTTTGACTGTGGTGCTATGCATGTGGTATGTCTGAGGTGCTATGCATGTGGTATGTCTGAGGTGTCTAGCATGTGGTATGTCTGTGTTGCCTTGTATGTGGTATGTCTGTGATGTCTTGCATGTGGTATGCCTGTGATGTTATGCATTTGGCTTGACTGTGGTGCTATGCATGTGGTATGTCTGAGGTGCTATGCATGTGGTATGTATGAGGTGCTATGCATATGGTATGCCTGTGATGTTATGCATGTGGTTTGACTGTGGTGCTATGCATGTGGTATGTCTGAGGTGCTATGCCTGTGGTATGTCTGAGGTGCTATGCATATGGTATGCCTGTGATGTTATGCATGTGGTATGCATGTGATGTTATGCATGTGGTTCGACTGTGGTGCTATGCATGTGGTATGTCTGAGGTGCAATGCATGTAATATGTCTGAGGTGCTATGAATGTGGTATGTCTGAGGTGCTATGCATGTGGTATGTCTGAGGTGTTTTATATGAGGTTTGTCCGAGGTGCTATGCATGTGTTTTGTCCGGGGTTCTATGCATGTGGTATGTCTGAGGTGCTATGCATGTGGTTTGACTGTGATGCTATGCATGTGGTTTGACTGTGGTACTATGCATGTGGTATGTCTGAGGTGCTAAGCATATGGTATGTCAAAGGTGTCTAGCATGTGGTATGCCTGTGATGTTATGCATGCGGTATGTCTGAGGTGCTATGCATGTGGTATGCCTGTGAAGTTATGCATGTGGTATGTCTGAGGTGTCTAGCATGTGGTATGTCTGAGGTGTCTAGCATGTGGTATGTCTGTGATGTTATGCATGTGGTATGTCTGAGGTGCTATGCATGTGGTATGCCTGTGATGTTATGCATGTGGTATGTCTGAGGTGCTATGCATGTGGTATGCCTGTGATGTTATGCATGTGGTATGTCTGAGGTGCTATGCATGTGGTATGCCTGTGATGTTATGCATGTGGTATGTCTGAGGTGCTATGCATGTTGTATGCCTGTGATGTTATGCATGTGGTATGTCTGAGGTGCTATGCATGTGGTATGCCTGTGATGCTTTGCATATGGTCTGTCTGAGGTGTCTAGCATGTGGTATGCCTGTGATGTTATGCATATGGTATGTCTGAGGTGCTATGCATGTGGTATGCCTGTGATGCTTTGCATATGGTCTGTCTGAGGTGTCTAGCATGTGGTATGCCTGTGATGTTATGCATATGGTATGTCTGAGGTGCTCTGTATGTGGTATGTTTGAGGTGCTATGCATGTGGTATGTCTGGGGTGCTATGCTTGTGTTTTGTCCGAGATGCTATGCATGTGATTTTTCCGACGTGTTTTGCATGTGGTATGTCTGTGGTGTCTTGCATGTGGCATGTATGTGGTGTTTGTACGTTCTGCAACTTTCGTTTAGTGTCTGGGCTTTGTCCTTATGCCTTCCGACACAGAATTGTCCCTGTATAATTCATTGTTTTCATAAAAAAACGTAGTATTAATTTTGAATATTTCTCCTTCTTTAAATGAATTAAACCCTGATTTGTACATCAAGTATAATGGTCTTGTTTATACGTATTTTTAATGTCTGAGCTATGAACAAAAACATCAGAAAAACTTAGAGGCTTAAGTTGTTTATTCAAACCGATCGATGCAAGTATCCTTACTTCTAAAATCGTCAAATCGGGCCCCCAGATTCTCCAAGGTAGTCTGTGTCGAATTCAATGTATTTCGCAAAGCCATTAACTCATTCTGAAGATCTAAAATAAAACAAACAAAATATTAAGTAAACATACAAAAATCCGTATCGTAATATATTCAACGTTCGTATGCTTTCATGAAATAGGTTTACGTTCCTACTTTATTATTTAGATTACAAGATAAAAATTGGTTCGATCTCCTTTCATTCGTCCATTTATTGGTGCCCGCAGGTGTTTAAAAGTTCGAGTATAACCACTAAACAATACATTAAATTTGATATATTTTAGTCTAAGGCAACATGACAAAATGTTACCATCCGCATGATTTAAATCAAGTGTATAATTTTATTTTGATACAACAACAGCAACAGTGCTGGGAACTGAAGAGAGATTTAATGAAGAAACATAGAGTTTGTCGATATTACGGAGGGGTCGTCCTGACCATGCAAGTACACTCATTCCCAACTCACATAAAAGTCCTTAATTATCATAAAAATAGAAAGCTACTAGTATTAGAAGATTGACATATTAAAATAAAGTTCTTACTGTTAGGTTGTCGTTCCATGTTCAATTTGTGTTCCCTGAGGTCCATCTTTGTTTCGCGGTTCAATAATACCGCTGTCCCGAATGTCGTTCGCGCTACACGTATTGGACGCCAAGCAGGAAGTCGCTGCAATGATTACTAATACCTCAGTCAGAGCTAAGCAAAGCACTACAAGATCCATCTCAAATGACTGGCTTTGTAAGTATGAACATTTTTTTTTAAATTATCAGTTCTATATGTTTTAATATGACACACTGCATCAACAAATCTTTGCAAACTATATTTAATGTGTGCCAACTTTTCCTCCATTTGAATTGTTTTCCGTGAACGCAGGAATGATTTACCTGTTATCAGATTATCTCTGTGACTGTAAATACGGCATTTATGGTTTCATAAGCAACTTTCTTTATCACTTTCTGTTATATTGTCAGTTAGTTTAAATACAATCCATGAAGAGCATTTTGAACGTAATCAATATTATTTACATGTTAGTAGTAAAAAACATATATAGTCAGTTGATATATACACAATTGGTTACACTCTGTAAACTACAGAGACAAGCCCAGTAGCCGAACTTTATCCAAGGCACGAGGCTCAAGGACACACAAACAAGAAACTCATAACGCCACAGGGCAACATTAAACACACACCTCTCTATCGGCATTGATATTTGTTGTAGTAATCGCATTTGCATGGCCAATGAAAATTAAGAAGGATCTTAGTATGAACTCACTGGGAATATGAACCGGTTGACGAGCGCTCTAATTCAAACTTGAATAAGTTAAGCATGTATTGGAGTGAAAATTTCTTATTTGTTTTGCTGTTTAAGAATAGTTAATGTCTGTCCTCGCTGCGATCGGTTCGCCGTTTCTAATCATTAAGCAATTGACATACTATATGTTTTAACTATTACTTGAACAAGACGTTAAGACACATGAAAGATGTAGATGAATGTAATTCCTAATCTTTTACCGTTTTTTATTGGTTTACATATATAAATATATATTATGATGTTACTGGAGACAAGTATTCTTATCAAAGGAATGTAAGTCGGTGCACGGCAATGTAGTGTAGCGACAATCAGCCTAAAAGTGACTCACTTAAGAAGAAGGCCGCCACAAAAGTACATAAAGCAATATCATATTTCAAAATGTTTGACAAAATCTGTAATCTTTGGAAATTGCGGCATAAATTGCCAGCGCGTTGTGCTAGATGACGTCTAAATTGCCAAATCATTATAATTGCTTGTTTAGCGTTTTGCAACAAATGATTAGTCAAGAAAATTAAATTTAAGCCGGATTTTTCACCCAACAATTACGGGTTATATATTGGCAAAACCAGGCGGATAGGCAAGCGCGCGGGCGTCTTGATGTATTCAGCAATATTGCGTTAACGTGTTTTTCTTTGTCATAAATTCAAAGGTGGTTATCCATGGGTAATATCGGGTCAACAACTAGGTCTCTGAGACAAATAATGAGACAATTTTGGTCATAATATGTTTCAAAATAATATTTAAGACAACTGTAAAAATGGATCAAGTGACTAGGTCAAATACTAAGACAAACTTTGTGTGAATGTTTCTTAATCCTATCACACATAGAAAAAGGGATGCTAGTTAGCTCAGCAATTCATATACTATTGTGGCTACATTGAAGTTTACTTATCACACTTACCCCTGAATGGCTGTACCAGTCCACGACTTTATACGACCACATCCAATATTTATATGAAAAACTACAGAAACAAGCTCAGTAGACAAAAGTTTAAACATAAACCCCGTTTAATGGCACAGGGTAAACGCCTAAGACATAGAACACACAAAAAAATCACAAACAAGAAACATGGAACAACAGCACAACTGCACAAAATTCTACAAACAACACATTACATATATAATATATATAAAACTAGGTATGTTTATTAAGGATTGTAAGATACCGCCTTGGAACAGTCAGTAAAATGTAAATTCACTGTGGGTTTAAACCAGTTTATGTGCACAAACCTCACTCTTATTCCAACAATCCTGAATAAAGTAAAAACGTAAAAGGTAAATCTTATCAAAGTATGCATTCAATTGAGGAAACTTAATAATATAACAATTAATAACAAACTAAAAGGTAAACCCCAAGTACAATGATTACAACTAATCTGATCAAAATTAATAAAAAATTGGCTCCATTTTGTGTCCAATAAACCTTATGTCAGTCTGTTGTGTGCCAGATATAAAATATATGGGCTCTATGAAACCGATACAGTGCTCCACAAACCACAAGTTGGCAATATCGAGATCCTTTAATGCCAAACAAATACCATGTATGTTCAACCAAGCCGATTTAGTGCCCAGTAAATCCAAAACGTTCCACATGAGGGCTCTCCTACGGTCAATCCAGTTCCAAAGAAGTTCTATTGTAGCTACAATAAAGCTCATTCTGTGTCTGAAGTGATATTCATGAAAATATAACCCTCACTTATGAAATGCAACTTGCCATATTCAATTATTTTACTGACCTGGTAATTCATTTCATCTATTTTGGACGCTGTGTAGAATTTTCGGTCGGTGACGATATCTGGAGCAGTCCGTTTCAATTGTAACATTCTTTACCGAACATAATTAAATATACGTATATTGTATTGCTTCTTTTTACGTTTGTGGCCATCTTTTCCCCTGCATCAATTTATGTGTAACAAGCAGTGGGAAAAACAGGTGCGTTTTGGCTCATTTTGCGATTGATACAAGTGAAAACGTTTCGATTCACGTTTATTTAAAATAAATTTACAAACTCGTAAACTGTATGTAAAGGTTTAATGTGTGTGAATACAAACATATAAATAAATTTCCCAATGAGACACATAATAGTGTTATTTTCCTCAACTAAGCTTTTTTGCTGGTGGCATTTTAAATGTGTATAGGGGAATAAACAGTATAATAAAATTAGTTTAGTAACCGATAAAGAGCAGAACGACTTCGAATTGGATATTTATGATCACTTATACGCTGCAATTATCTTGTGCAATGATTATGTAAACTATAATTGAGGACGCCTGTAATGACATTAATGTATATTGATATGATATGTAGCTATAAATACATAGCCACTTATTGTTTTAGTGTACAACAGCAATATATTTACCAGAGTGAGCACAAAAAGCTATATCATGAAACTGACGTGAAAATATGACTTTCGCTGCTCCCTCGATGAAATAAAGTCGCTATATCACATAAACAAATGTTTATATAAACAATGCAAAAAAAGTGTAGCATACAAACACTTTGTAAAGGTCAATATTCATGGAGTCTTATAAAACAAAATGCACAACCAGATGATAAGGATAGTGTCAATGGCGGAAGTTGTAAAGTAGCATATGCACATAAAACAGTATACAAAACACAAAATGCCCCCACATTTTAGGCCAAATAGTTTGTTGTAATTAGGTAGTTCAATAGATGACAGATAATTCCCACCCAAATTGATCACAATTATGCGAGGTGCCGATCGTGACATGGTATTAAGTTTAAATTTCGGCAACAAATATTTTCATTTTATCCCAGGGAACCCTAGCCACTAAATACTAAAGTCATCGACCTTCAGACAGTGTGTACCTGACACACCATGGACTTCACCCGCTCGGGCTACCAAGGGGTCGCCCATTATCCAATATTTGGAAGAACATCGGTTTAAAAGGTAAGTTTGCTGTTTGCTGTCATATGTTTTATAAAATTCCATTATTCCAGATCTAATATCATAGCTGAACAGGTATATGAGCAGAGAATCCATCCCAAAGCACCTTAATAGATCTGGTAAAGTGCCAAATGGCTCAAATGTATTAGCCCTTGACGCGTTCTCAAAATAAATAAAGGGACCATATTATCACCTTCCTTTTCGTTCTTATCCGCGTCCGGGACCAATCGCACGACCTCCGCCACCTCGCTGTCCTCGGTCGGTGGTAACTCCCTTGTCCGTGGTCTCTTTGGAGCAGGCTCAAGGTCAGGTTAACCCCGTTTCTGCCCTTCACCTCTGCCTGGCATGATGTTAATTTTGCGTAAAATTCGGAGACGGTAAAAATGTAACAGATTACAGTTGGTTGAAGATCGAATTCGATTGTACAACTTCTTGCAAGGGAACGGAAAGTAAGTCTAGGAAATTCTGAAAAAAAAGGAAGTGAAAGAGAGAGAAATCGTAACTGCGCTAGGACCAAAATGGTTCGAACTAACCGCTTCGTCCCGATAATCGAAATGGCGGACGCTCTTGTGCGAAAATATACGCGATTACGGTACACGACCTAATTGCAATTATGTTTTCTAGTTCTTAATACAGATTTTAAATGCAATAAATTGATATGATGCATTTATTGAACACGCACTTTATAAGTTTTCGCATTGGTAAAAACTTATCGTTACATTTATTCTTTTAGGAAATATTTTAATGTCATAAACTACTTAAAGTGACACTCTTATTCAAACTCAATCCACACACATGTATAACAAACATAAATTTTGACTGATAAACCTTAAACTACTTACTAAATAATGCATTTATGGAAAATATTAACTACTGATAACAAGATTGCAGCCGTGAATTTAATAGCAGAAAGCGTAAAAATATTAAATAATTGGTGAATGCTAAAAGATTTACCATGATCTAATAAAGTCTCATAAGGTAGAAATGCCGTGTTTTATGCTCATTTTTTTCAAATTAAACTCGGTATCCTTCATAATATCCATTGTTTTTGACATTTATTCATCCTTTTTGAAATATTAAAACAATATTATTAATTGTGGGTAAATCTTATTTGGGAGTAAGAGTGCATCTTTAATAAGAAAACACTGTCAACATATCCTGGTTTACGTCCAAGGTTGGTCATGCAGATATAAGTGTTGTAAGACATGTACATAAGGTAACACCCGCATAGGACACAAGGTTTTTAAATAATAATAATACCATGTGATACTGGTTTATTTGTGGACATCAAAGACGATGCTCATACACTGTAACTGAACTTTTAAACAAATAACAAACACAAACGCATTTAATAAATAGTTAAGATTATTCTAAATTAAACCGATTCCATACATTGTCTAGTTATCCATGTAAAGATTATAACGCATAAGAAACATTCAATGAAAACACATTGAGAAAATCACTGGCTGTAAGCTATTTAACATGTTCACAAACAATCAACCCAAACATCACAAAATCACTGGCGGTAAGCTATTTAACATGTTCACAAACAAACACCCACACATCACAAAATCACTGGCGGTAAGCTATTTAACATGTTCACAAACAAACAACCCAAACATCACAAAATCACTGGCGGTAAGCTATTTAACATGTTCACAAACAAACAACCAAAACATCACAAAATCACAAACAGCAAACAAATCAGTCTCCACACTCGCTACGCATTTAGGGACATACCGGGTTTATTGACTTATATGGTAAGGTACAAACTTTCTGTTTGACTTAGATATTAACGATCTTAAATGATTTAAAGTTTATGAATAAGTGCTCCTGAAAAGGATGTACGATAGTCCCCACTATTTGCAAGACTTAAAGAACCAAGACTTTGAATCCAAACTTTCTCATTTGCCGCAACTTTGACGTACGCACTTGCAGACGTACAGGTAACGTGAGCCGCGGCGTTGAAGACTTCTGTAGGTAGAATTCTCTCCCCTTCCCTCATGATGCTAAAATAGTGATGGGCGCTGCTTTTTGAACAGATCTGATGCGAAAAAGCGTAGAGTCCAGTGTATGGAACGGTGTATTTACCTGTGTTGTTGTCATAATTGCCACCACCTGATTTGGAACACGGAAGAAAAAAAATCACAAGTTATATTTTCAAAACGAATCTATGAACGTATAAAGTTCTCACAATATTTTCAAAGAAAAGTATCGCGTGATCTACAATGCACATTCAATGAACAGGATGGCTAAAACAATCCTCGATTCGGGACACAAATATGACAAGCTAGCATGTCTTCGGTCAATAATTTAGTCCCGAAACAAGCGTTTACGCCGTCTTCTCCGTCATGTGATACGAATTGATTTTATACTCATCAAGACCTATTGCGCATGTCATTGCCTTGTGTCCGCATGAAGCACAAACCCGTAAAAGTAACCGCCGCAGTATCACATAAAGATAACATTTATTCAGAATTAGATAAATTTAGCAATATAATTTTTCTAAACACGTTTGTCCAAGTAGACTGTAGATGTTGGCTTTATATACACCATTCGGCATTACATCAATCAAATTAACAATGATAGTGCAAGGAAGTCTTAAACTGATAGTGATAGCTTTTTGCGAACAGCTGTATACAAATGTATGAACCTATCGTATAACGACGCTGTTACTGTTCTCCATGATTTAAAAATATATGACTGACCCTTGAAAAAACATTTTATGCTACTTTTAGAACTAACTATGATTTGTGTATATATATAACGATATTTATTACAAAAGAAATTGTGTTGTTTTTTATACCAAGTGAGTAATTAACACTGATAAATAGCTTTTACTATATGTTAAACTTAATTCTGAATTAGATTATCCCTTTAAGACAGCTCCACTTTCTAAATAGAAACTTACCAACGGAATACATAATTGTTCCATAGCGGACGTTGCCTCCATCGGAAACAGTCAGATTAAGAGGGGAATGGACAAGAAAGTACACCAAAAGGTCAGGGCGAACAGAATCTATAACAAAAGTGAAAAACATTCATTTGTATAAATTGTAATGGCTTGGTTAAGACTATATCAGAATGTAATGTGCAAAGCTGCTAACATTTAACAAATTAAACTACATTGAGAAAATCATAAATAAAATTGCTAGACTTCAACATTAAAAATACATTTCGATGCAAGTGAGGTTTGATTGCAGTGTTTTGCATGTGGTATGTTTGTGATGTTTATACGTTCGTGTTACTCTTGTTTAGTGTCTGTTTGGCTTTGTCCATGTGCCTTCTAACAGGGTAATCTATTATTGTTTTGCTACTGGCTTTGTCCATGTCCCTTAACAGGGGAATCGTTAATTGTTTTGCTACTGGCTTTGTCCATGTGCCTTCCAACAGGGTAATCGTTAATTGTTTTGCTACTGGCATTGTCCATGTGCCTTCCAACAGGGTAATCGTTAATTGTTTTGCTACTGGCATTGTCCATGTGCCTTTCAACAGGGTAATCGTTAATTGTTTTGCTACTGGCATTGTCCATGTGCCTTCTAACAGGGTAATCGTTAATTGTTTTGCTACTGGCTTTGTCCATGTGCCTTCCAACAGGGTAATCATTAATTGTTTTGCTACTGGCTTCGTCCATGTGCCTTCCAACAGGGTAATCGTTAATTGTTTTGCTACAGGATTCGTCCATGTGCCTTCCAACAGGGTAATCGTTAATTGTTTTGCTACTGGCTTCGTCCATGTGCCTTCTAACAGGGTAATCGTTAATTGTTTTGCTACTGGCATTGTCCATGTGCCTTCCAACAGGGTAATCGTTAATCGTTTTGCTACTGGCTTTGTCCATGTGCCTTCCAACAGGGTAATCGTTGATTGTTTTGCTACTGGCTTCGTCCATGTGTCTTCCAACAGGGTAATCGTTAATTGTTTTGCTACTGGCTTCGTCCATGTGCCTTCCAACAGGGTAATCGTTAATTGTTTTGCTACTGGCTTCGTCCATGTGCCTTCCAACAGGGTTATTGTTAATTGTTTTGCTACTGGATTCGTCCATGTGCCTTCCAACAGGGTAATCGTTAATTGTTTTGCTACTGGATTCGTCCATGTGCCTTCCAACAGGGTAATCGTTAATTGTTTTGCTACTGGCTTTGTCCATGTGCCTTCCAACAGGGTAATCGTTAATTGTTTTGCTACTGGCTTTGTCCATGTGCCTTCCAACAGGGTAATTGTTAATTGTTTTACTACTGGCTTTGTCCATGTGCCTTCCAACAGGGTAATCGTTAATTGTTTTGCTACTGGTTATCGTTAATTGTTTTGCTACTGGCATTGTCCATGTATTTTTCATTGTTTTCATAATTGAAGTCGTTATATTAATTTTTTATCCTTTATATAGTAAAACCTTGATATTTGTATACCACGCATAATGATGTTGATTATACAAATTAAGTATATTTTAATGTCTGAGCTATGAATCAACATCAGAAAAACTTGAGGCTTAAGCTGTTTATATAAACCGATCGATGCAAGTATTCTTACTTCTAAAATCGTCAAATCGGGCCCCCAGATTCGCCAAGGTAGTCTGTGTCAAATTCGAAGTATTTTGCAAAGTGAAAAATAAAAAACCCCATATTTTTTGTACCAATGAAAATAATCCGTTTCGTAATATATTCAACGTCCGTATGTATTCCCTTGTTCTATATGACACTACAGCTGAATCATTGAATCTAAATATTGTATATGCATTTATATCTATTTTTATTGATGGAATTGGTTTACGTTTTTACTTGATTATTTAAATTACAAGATAAAAATATGTTACAACATTAAAGAAAATGTTTGATTATTGTTACAAACCTGTTAAGTTGTTTAACTGAGTTCGAAGATCATCTATCTCTGATTCCTTCTGTCTGATTTCTGCTTGTAATTCTGAAATGAATTTTTTAAATAACAATCAATGTATCTGTACATTAATATTGACCAGCATATGAAGGCGTTACGTATTTGTTTGAAGGGCCCGGGTTCACAGAAAATAAAACATTCTAGTGAATTGATATTACTGTTTGAATATGGACTATGTATTTCAAGGTTTTGCAGTATTCAATAATCGTTGCTTTTACTCGGCCCAAAGCCACCAGGTGAATTTCGAATCAAGCGCAACGGCATTGGTCTGTCAATCGACTTCACTTGACACGCGCATTTACCCAAAACAATCCATACATGTACAGTGTGCATTGGTTTCGCTTCAACTGGCATATTAAATCGTAGCTTATAATAACCCTTACAAGAACGACACGGTCACAAACGAAAAAATTTGAAGGGTTGAAACTGTCTTTGATGCGGTACCAGATGACTGTCTTTCGGTGCAAAAAGGCATTGTGATTGCTTTGTTTAATTCGTTTAGCGTTTGGTTTAGTTTATTTGCAAGCAGAAGTGTACTCTTCGCGAGCATTTTATCAAAGAGCGTACGACAAAAAATATGTCAGTTAAATAATGAGTGAATGTAACAGAATCAAACATACTTTCCATAAACATACACAAGAAGACATTAGCTTGTAAATGGATAACAAGACTTCCAAGAAATATCGTTATAAAAAAGAAGTCGTGCGATATTGGGTTGATAAACGAGTTATTCGCTTTTCTCGTTGTTGCGGAATCCGATCGATGTAGAGCGTGCGACAATGGATACACACATCAAACCACTTCATAAAAACAGTAATTTATAATAAAATACATTGTTGATCGTAGCTTTTGGTAGATAATTGCCCGAGGAATATAGCCCGAGGGTAAATATTTTTCGCTGGCGGCATTTATCAACCAAAAGCCATGGTCAACAATGTATTATCCTGTATAATATGTTATTTGTCAATAAATAAATGATTTGATCAAGTTTTGGGAAAAGCATTTTGGAACAAAACGGGACTTGGTAAGCAGGAAGTATGAAAAGTAAAAAATGACATGTAATAAATTGGTTGGGAATGACATAAGCTATCACAAATAACGAGTATGAGGCAATTAAAATAGCAATTTTTTAACGTGTTTTTGCAATTAGACATCAATATTTTCATTGTTCAAATATTTGTTTACATCGGATGATCTTGACGTTGTGCTTTAATGACACTAGCCATTTCGCTAGAATAAATTACATTTCTTAGCAGAATACGTATGCAAAAACTTTTCAACAAAATTGTTTCCTTCTCACTGCTTTTTGACCTTCACCGGATAAAAATAAATCAAGTAAATAGTTCCCAGTAGCACTCGTTACTGAAGCATAGAGCTTGTCATTAACGGTAAAACTAATTTAACTTAACTAAATTAACGAAACGAATTTAACTTTTTCTTTCGCCGATAGTAACGTTTAAATCGCTTAAAAACTTTGCTTGTGTAAACGTTTGCCTACCCCTCGGCTAATTTCATGTTCGTGAAAATGACTTCTGTCGTGCACGTGCTCGTCTTCGTCTTCGTCGTGCAATTTTGCCATAATCGCCATAATGTGCCTTGACATGTGCCTCTTTTTGGTATACCTTTTCGGCACTTATGTGCACTGGCAAGACAAGCACGTGTAATTGTTAATAACATTTTTAACATTGACCCAGCAAAATGGGCGAAAGTTGTAAGTGTTTTGACACCGTGACATTAAGACGCAACTTTACCAAAATGAAATAATAACAATAAAAGTTCCAACCTTGTTTTGAAATAAGCTTCCGTTTATATAGATGTAGCGTATATTGCTAATGTTTGATTGAAAGCACAAGTGTATGTTTTTACTCCTCTTACCATTGTAATAGAATGCAAAGGAAATAATATGTACTGAAAAGTGGCATTTCAGATGATCGATTATCGTCTCGAACTCCTTTTTCGTTAAGTAGTCGTTCATTATGTGGGGTCCGCAACTGTTTTAAAAGTGCGAGTATAACCACAATGCATTAAATTTGATATATTCTAGTCTGAGGCAACATGACAAAACGTTACCAACCGCATGATTTAAATTAAGTGTATGATTTTATTCTGATACAACAATAACAGTGCTGGGATCTGAAGAGTGATTTAATGAAGAACCATAGCGTTTGTCGATATTTTAGTGTGTTTTTTTCATCCTGGCCATGCATTTACACTTCTTCCCTACTTACATATTGGATGTCTTTACGTATAAAAAAGAGAAAGCTACAAGTATTAGAAGATTGAAGTATTAAAATGAAGTTCTTACTGTTAAGTTGTTGCTTCATTTCCAATTTGTGTTCCCTGAGGTCCATCTGTGTTTCGCGGTTCAACAAAACCGCGGTCCGAATGTCGTTCGCGCTACACGTATTGAACGCCAAGCAGGAAGTCGATGCAAAGAATACTAATACCGTGGTCAGAGCTAAGCAAAGCACTACAAGATCCATCTCTGGTGACTGGCTTTGTACGTATAAACTATTATTTTATAATTATCAATTCAATCACTTTAATTATGACACAATGCATCAACAAATCCTTGCAAACTATATTTAATGTGTGCTTTTATACCAGTGGAAATGACATTAGATAACAAATTTTCCTCCATTTGAATTGTTTTCCGTGAACGCAGGAATGATTTGCCTGTTATCAGATTATCTCTGTGACTGTTAATACGGCATTTATGGTTTCGTAAGCAATTTCCTTAATCACTTTCTGTTATACAGTATTGTTAGTTAGTTTAAATGCAATCCATGAAGAGCATTTTAAACAATATAACATATATTTACAAATTTGTAAAAAAAACCGTTTTGGTTTGTTCAAGCGCACATGGTAAACCTGTCTAAATCAAATTGATTAAACACTGGAAACTACACCGACAATCCCAGTAGTCCGGAAGTTCATCCAAGGCACGAGGCCAAATGACAAACAAGCAAGAAACTCAAAACGCCACAAGGCAACATCACACACACACACGGCATAAATTGCCAGCGCGTGGTACTAGATGACGTCCAAAATTGCCAAATCATTATTATGTTATGTTAAACATTTTGGGACAAATGATTAGTCAAGAAAATAAAATTTGACCGGATTTTTCGTCAAAAATTTCAGGGTTATAGATTGACGAAATCCTGGCGGACAGGCGAGCGCGAGGGCGTTCTGGTGTTTTTATCAATATCGCGTTTACGTTTCTTTTTCCTGTCATGATTCAAATGTGGTTATCTAATCATTATGAAACTTTGTCAAAATTTATGAAGACCAGTGTGAAAATTGGTAATCTCGGGTCAACAACTAGGTCACTGAGACAAATATTGAGACAATTTTGGTCATAGTATGTTTCAGTATAATATTTAAGATCAGTGTAAAAACGGATCAACTCGTGTCAAAATTTAATTAACTAGGATATTAAGACAACCTTTGTTTGAAAGTTTCTTAATCCTATCACACTTTCATCAGTGCTTATCCAATCTTCACGAAACTCTTAGGGATAATATTTAGCCCATCAATCCCTCTACTATTGTGGCTACATTGAAGACCTCTCGTTATCATACTTACCCCTATATGGCTGTACCAAACCCAGACTTTATTCGACCACCACCAACACTAATCTGATCAAAGTTCATCAAAGACTGGCTCTTCTCCATTTTGTGTCCAATAAACCTTATGTCAGTCTGTTGTGTGCCAGACATAAAATATATGGGCTCTATGAAACCAATACAGTGCTCCACAAACCACAATACCGAGATCCTTTAATGCCAAACAAATACCATGTATGTTCAACCAAGCCGATTAAGTGCCCAGTAAATCCCAAACGTACCACATGAGGGCTCTCCTACGGTCAATCCAGTTCCATAAAAACTACATCGTAGCTCAAATAAGCTCACTCTGTGTCTGAAGTTATGTTCATGTAAAGATCAACACTAATCTATTAAATGAAAATTGCCATATTAAAACATTTTACTGACTTGGCAATTTTTGGCGTCCATTTGGACGCCGTCTTGGATTTTTCGGTCGGCACCACGCGAGCGTATATTATATTGCTTCTTTCTACGTCTTTGGCCACCATTGTCACCTGAATCAGTTTTTGTGTAACAAACAGTGGGGAAAATGCATTTTGGCTAATTTTGCGATTTATTTATTATCAAATCA
This sequence comes from Mya arenaria, assembly GCF_026914265.1. Taxonomy (NCBI): domain Eukaryota; kingdom Metazoa; phylum Mollusca; class Bivalvia; order Myida; family Myidae; genus Mya; species Mya arenaria. The sequence goes on along the minus strand of NC_069124.1, from coordinate 24,977,962 downwards.
GATTTACCCTATTCCGTTAAGATTCCGAATAATGGTGATGTCTTTAATTATACCTAAATTATAATTATAAATGTGGGTTTTGTTGAAAGAGTCTACGTTATTTGAAATCATCCTTCGCATATCTCATGACTGAAATGTGAAATTGTATGATCTCGTGAGGTAAACAACATAAAGAACGACATAACATGGCGAAATTTAGAGCAATAAGTAACTTGTGATTGTGTTGTAAATTGCATTGACAATAATGAAATGACGATGGAATTATGCTCGACCTCCCGCCGAAAGTGTTAGAGCCAACTTACTCCATTAGAACCATTTTCGTACTGTTTCTTTAAAAAAAGATTATTATAGCAGCAAAACAGGTGTTTTTTTCAAGTACTGTATTGCTATCCTTTGGCATATACCCGTACAGGATATGTTGCACAGTAATTATGTTCAAAAGTATGTATTTACAGTTGGCGAGTGGTGACAGTCTACACTTTCCTCCTGAAGTTGTCGATGGTGAGGCAGCTGACTACCAATTGGAGAGGGCTGTTCTAGAGTCTGACAGTGCCTGGAATATGATTTATGGTACCGCAGATTTTTGGAAATAGGACAAGATTCCATGGCGTCCAACAGAGCTGATCGGTGTGTGATGCGTGGTATGGACATTAACCAGGTAATACACTATAAGGTACATTACCGTGACCTTTGCCTGGGTTCTACGGCCCAAAGAGGTCGGCCACTGGAGTTACTGTAGGTGTGACGTTGGTAGTTATTTTAATACGGTAATACTAATCTTGCTGATTTACGCTGCACACTGTCCAGCTTTCAAATGCTGGTTTCCGTGAATGAGTTCCAGAATGCGTTGGCGTTTTTCATGGAAGGCCTAACGAGCGTCATATAACAGGGATTCTTGGTATTCCTGCGGCTTTATTGAATGTCACGTCGGAGGACGAATTGGGTGTTGTAATATTTCTTGGTGACTGTGTTTATATCAGTTTAATGATTTGTTAATGTTGAGGCATTACTATTTTGCCGAATACTTCCCTAAAAACATATGAAAGAAGTAAGCTTATTTATAAATGTAATATAATCAGTTTATTGACTTACCAGCTGTTGGTATACAGTAAAGCATGATAAAAAGGAAAATGAGTAAATCAAAATAAGAAAAAATAGTTCAAAGGCAGGGAGAATAAATACCAACTTGTGAATATGTTTAACTGAGTTCGGAGATGATCCATCTCCGATTCCTGCTGCCTGTTGCCTGTAATACTTACTATCACATAACGGTGTTATGTTTGTGGATTGGTCGCATTTGTTTGTGTGTTAATGCTGTATGAACGCAGTAGGGCACGCGAAAAAATTCCATGAAGGTTCCCGTATCATTAAAATTAACAGATACTAATGAATTATTATAATGAATGTGTAACTGGAAAGTGGCATTTCAGATTAGCTTTCGAAAACATATGATAAACGTATTCTATGTTGATAAATACGTTTCGTCAATACTTTGAGGACTAGGACGGTTTAACAATGCGAGTACATTCGTTAAGCGAAACAATAAATTTGATAGATTTTAGCCTGAGGCAACATGACAATTGTTAACAATCGCATGATCTAAGTTCAGTGGATTTTGGATTAACAATCTTTTTCATATTTTCCTGGAAAGTCCGTCGACAATAAAGATATGTTTTTATCAAACTGCCCCAGACTACCCAATCAACTATGTCTTGTGTGTCCATTAGGCATTACAAATAATACCTTAAGTGCGTTAATTCTGCCCTGTATCTGAAATGCGTAATGGTCTATAGGGCAGCGTCTTTTTCCTTTACGTCAGATTACTACTGTAAACAAATATGGTGGACAGCGGTTGAATTTTACTAATAAAAATAAACATTTGTACAATATTTGCCTTAATAAGACGTTTAGAGTAAACAAAATGAAGTTTTAATGTTTATTTCTTGTTAGAATTTCAGTATGTCTTTAGAAGAAGTTGCCTTTTTGAAAGATCAAGGTAAACTATTATATTTTTGATTGATGTACATGTTCAGACAAATCTGAAATAATTAGATTTACAGCATAAATTTTAACAGTCCTTCTATTACGGATTTTCAGTCTATTTCATGTTTGATAGCTACTTATATCCGGTAAGAAGTGATGACCCTGTCAATTGAAAGTCCAATCAATCTGACTATTAATATAGTCCAAATAATTGTATGTTGACAGATTTTTTTTACAATGTTTGATATGGCAAATCCTTTACGTACAAATTGTTTTGTACCAAAAGTGGGTAGTTATTCCGATTGGTATTCCGGGTTAAAGCATATTGCGTCTATAAAATATCATAAAAACAAGAAATATTACCAGATAATGTTATTTTATGTTAGTTCCGTACACAAAAAATAAATATCCAACGGATATTTATGAGTTTGACAGGTTTTTCTTCATTTCATTCTGTCAAAACATAATGATATATACATGAAGGGCACCTGCAAGGCTTCATTTAACAATTTTAAAACAATCGGAACATTTCGGCCATTGCCAAGTTGTTACACTTGTATTTACAAGGTCTATCTCGAAGCTTGTCAGAGGTGGCTGAGTTATTACAATTGGGTCGAGTTGTTCCGCTTGGCATAATTGTTGTCTGTGTCAGTCAATTTTCGTTTTATTGGAAAGGTAAATAATGTGTTTTAATGCATTAAATGCGTGTTTTGAGCAAAATAACTTTTCACTTACATGGTAAAATATGAATATAAACCTTTATTATCCATTTCAACCATAAAATACTTCACTTAATACAATTTCAATATTTTTCAAACACTCCCGGTTTTTGCACAAACCCGTTTAACGTTAGGGATTGGAAGAATCCTGTATAACATATCTATTATTTTAGACAAACTATTAATAGTATTATTATTTTAAACAGTAGCATATTTAAAGTTAAATGCTTCGTAAATCAATAAATATGGCCAAGCATCCATGCTTATCATAATGGTTATTTAAATGCAGTATGGTTTAAAATTTAAATACAGTATGGTTTAAATGTGCACCTGTCAAACTCTCTGTTTTGCAAGCATGTAAACTAATAACCAATCATCTCGTAATTAAGTGAAGTATGACTGAGACAATGTAGCAGATATGTAGACACTGATCTAAACAATTAAAGTAGATTATTTTTTCATGAATTATATTATCCTACAAATATTGTAAAAAATAATTTACTCACAATTATTTCTACTAGGCCTAAAGAAAAATTGTTTGGTTAGGGTTACATCCTTTTCAAAAATAGGTAGGGTAGGTAGGCTTTTTTTTTTTCTTTATATAAGAATGTCATTTTCATCATTGGAGAATAGTATTAAAGTTATCTCCTGTATAACCATTTAAGGTTTTAAACTCCATATTTAAAAACAAAAAAAAAAGAATTTTTTCATTTTTTTTTCAAACTGACTATAAAAACGGTAGGGTCGGCGCCTATTCCGTAGGTAGGGTCGGGTAACCCGAACCAAATGTATTTTTTTTTAGGCCCTACCATGACTTGAACATCTTTGATGTCTAAATCATTGTCATCTTTATGTTGTTTATTTTATAAGACAGTGTTCATTGTCTTTTTTCAGTTCAGAGATTAAACCATGAACTGTCGAAGTACAGAGAACAAAATGTTGAACTGCAGGAAGATTCAGAGGTACTGCTTTTAGTCATTCTTAACATTGATAAAAAAGTAGTGTGCATTGTCATACTCTTCTATCCAATAAACAAATTAATATTTTATCTTTGCTTTTTTATACTGTAGAAATGAATCATAACTTTCTTAGTATCTATATTTTTTGGCAAAAATAAATAATAACTTTCTAGGTATTGCATTTGCCAAAATGTCTCTCTACTATATGGAAATTTAGCAGCGTTTTTACACAAAAAGCTTTCTAAACAAGTCAATCAGAATATTTTTGGTGATTCCATTGATAAAATTTTTCTCAATGTTTCAAGTAAAATGTATTGATAATTCCCTAGTTAATGACAATATCATAATCCTGATAATTTTTTTCAGAGTCTACTGCCTGCATCTGGCCCCCCTGCACCATGGCTCACTCATAAAGAGTAAGAATAAGTAGAACTATGTAACAGGGGTCCCAAAGTGACTCCACAAGTGGAAATCAAGTGTTATTTGTTTGATTTTAAATAATATTCTGCTTCAATTATTAAAAATGATTTTTGGATTCCTATTTAACTTTCTGCCATTCTTTTTAGAAAGGTCAAGATTAGTTTCTAATTATTTAGTACATCATAACTTAAATGAACCTTGTATATCTTTGCAGTCTTGTGTCCCCATTAATAGCAGAGTATGACGCACAGATTAGGGAGCTTGAGGTAACTACAGAATTGTCACAGTAATATACAATATATGTATACATGTTCATCTTGCTAATATTATGCAGGTATTCAATTATTTATTGTAGTGCGTTATAGTTACAGGGTATGTGTTCAGCGTGAAATGCCTTTCATATCCCTCTATACTAGCAAGTAACTATCTTGATAAAACCAAGTTATAATTAAGTAGAAATTTTGCATTTGTTTTTATTACTAAATGGAATTTTGATGGTAGTAATCTGCTTAAGATGAGTTTTTGTTGTTGTCAGAACACTTCTAAATGATTACATGTGAATATGTTAGGCGAACCCATTTATGGAGGCATGATCCTGAATACATTTATATAATACCTTTTACCTGACAAATTACATTTAGTCAAAGTACAATTCAAGTTTGAACACAGCTTTTTATAATGCGAGTGTCAGGCAGGTCATAGTTTTACAGTGTCGCTGATATCAGATTGAAAACTGGATCCATCTTTTATAATTTTAAGGCCTGGCTGAAGATTCTACAATGTTTATGTAGCTTATATCGGATCCATCTTGCATAATGTCAATGTCAATGTCTGGCAGATTCTACAATGTAGTTCATATTGGATTGAATTCAGAATGATCTTTTATGTGAATGTCTGGTGGAGTTACAATGTAGCTTACTTATTGTATCAGATTAAAATCTGAATCCATCTATTATAATGTCAATGTCTGGTAGATTTTACAATGTACCTTATATTGGATGGAAAACTGGATCTTTACTTTCTTACAGGACGAGTTGAAAGCACTCAGGCCAGAGCTGGCAAAACTGGCGCAGGAAAATGGAAGGTAAGTTGATACAAAGTTTATATCCTTGTTTCTTTCTTGAACAGAGGGCTGTATCATTAGAGGTCCTAAGAGAGATTTTATACCTTACAACAATTCAATACTACTGTTGCAAATGGTACGAAATCTCCTTCCACTCTTAATGAAGCAACCCTCAGATTCTTTACTCAACCCTTTATTATGTCTCAAGCTTTTTATTGCAAATACAGGTCAGAGACCACTAAATAAACTTCCTATATAATCTAGAGTCATTTGACCAATTTGCATGCAATATAACACAGATTTTTAGTGCTTCACAACCCCCAACACCATATTTGGGGAGAAAGTTCCACTTGTGTACTAAACATTAAACGTATCTTCTATTAAGAAACATAAAATTGGTTGAATATATCCACTGTATATCCGGTAAAATGACAATATCTGGTGTATAAGAACAAACAATGTGGTGAAAATGTAAACAATAAATAGTAGATCAAGCATGTTCAGTCTGCTTTTTAAAGCACAAACCATTCAGCTTCAAAACCTATCAACATGGAAGTTAGCCAATGGTTTTGAGATGGTATAACCATGCTTTGTTTCACTGTCCTGTGTCAATTAGAAAAAATATAGCATGTAACAATGAGTAGGCACTTCTGAATTGGTATACTTTGCCCTACAGTTGGCATAAGTTTCTTGGAATCTAGTGTAACTGGCACCATAGAGTGTCCAAGCATAGAACAATGGGTCGTGAGTTTGATCTCCACACACATCACATTACAATTTGTGCATCTGGTAATAAGTCTGTACTTTGTAGAAAGTAAACAGTTTTCATCTTTGGAAAGGATGAAAGTATTGTTAAAGACCAAGAAAGCATTTTAGAAAATAGCCATTAGTGGGTTTACAATTTTAAATTTAATCAAATCTGCTTTGCTAGGATTAACATATGACAGTATGTATTAAATTAAAATACATATAAATATGTGAAACTTGCAGGTTGTCCGACAGGCTCAAGGATGCCATTGACTCTCACTTACCGCCAGATGGTCAGTCTGTCACTGGACAACCACATGGAGATGACCAGTTACTGACCAATCTGCAGCTGCAAGTGGAAACTGCTCTGCAGGTAAGAAATGCTTAACATCTAGTTTGGCGCTAAAATAAAAAGGTAATGAAATCATTGCCATGAAGCAGAAAAGTGAGAGAAAAAAATTATTCAAAGAATGATGCTATTCCCTATTTTATTTACTGTAATGATTTCTGAAAAAGTGTCACTATTTGATATACTTTTGCTGTTTGAAGTTCTAATATATAAATGCAGTTTTACACTATTATCCAGGATTGATATGTTATATTTATTTATAATAGAAATAATTTGTATAAGGAATATTCATCTTTTAAAAAAAATCATATCAAAAAGGTCATGTGAGCTGATTAATATATATTTTCCTAGGAGAAGGAAGCTGCAGTGGAGAGATGGCATGAGGCAGAACAGGAGATCGACCGGCTGCAACAGCAAGCACAGGTGGGTCAGGTACTGCTAATAGACCAACTATATGTAGTACAGCAAGCACACGTGGGTGGGTTACTGCTGATATAGACCAGCTACAACAACAAGCACAGGTTGGTGGGTTACTGCTAATAAAAACATGCTACAACAACAAGCACAGGGGGTGGGGTTCTGCTGATATAGACAAGCTAATACAGCTACCGCAGGTGTGTGGGGTACTGCTGATATAGATAAGCTACAACAGCAAGCACAGGTGTGTTGGGTACAGCTGATATAATCCAGCTACAACAGCAAGCACAGTTGTGTTGGGTACAGCTGATATAATCCAGCTACAACAGCAAGCACAGGTGTGTTGGGTACTGCTGATATAATCCAGCTACAACAGCAAGCACAGGTGTGTTGGGTACAGCTGATATAATCCAGCTACAACAGCAAGCACAGGTGTGTTGGGTACAGCTGATATAATCCAGCTACAACAGCAAGCACAGGTGGGTGGGGTACAGCTGTTATAGACATGCTACAACAGCAAGCACAGGTGTGTTAGGTACTGCTGATATAGACATGCTACAACAGCAAGCACAGGTGTGTTAGGTACTGCTGATATAGACATGCTACAACAGCAAGCACAGGTGTGTTAGGTACTGCTGATATAATCCAGCTACAACAGCAAGCACAGGTGGGTGGGGTACAGCTGTTATAAACAAGCTACAACAGCAAGCACAGGTGTGTTAGGTACTGCTGATATAGACATGCTACAACAGCAAGCACAGGTGTGTTGGGTACAGCTGATATAATCCAGCTACAACAGCAAGCACAGGTGGGTGGGGTACAGCTGATATAGACATGCTACAACAGCAAGCACAGGTGGGTGGGGTACAGCTGATATAGACATGCTACAACAGCAAGCACAGGTGTGTTAGGTACTGCTGATATAGACATGCTACAACAGCAAGCACAGGTGTGTTGGGTACAGCTGATATAGACATGCTACAACAGCAAGCACAGGTGGGTGGGGTACAGCTGATATAGACATGCTACAACAGCAAGCACAGGTGTGTTGGGTACAGCTGATATAATCCAGCAACAATATCAAGCACAGGTGGGTGAGGTACTGCTGGTATAGACCAGATGCAACAGCAAGCACAGGTGGGTGAGGTACTGCTGGTATAGACCAGATGCAACAGCAAGCACAGGTGGGTTAGGAACTGCTGACCTAGACTTGTACATTTATTTGGGACGTATATGTTCTATGATGGTGTTAAGAAATCAGAAGTAGTAGCTAAAATTAAAAAAAAATATGCAGAAATATTTGTCATTTTGTAATAATGTATAATACTTTACAAATTTTCAATGGTTAATCTGCACTCTGGTAGTGTTAACATAGACTTACATCAAAAGGGATTTGTTGTTTTGAGACAGTGTTATTTTGGTGTTTCAGGAAGAGAAAAATAGTCACCAATGGGGAGTGATAGAGCACCAGGCCCACCAGGTATATGCACATATTACTGTAGATAGTTTAAATTTGCTCTTTTTTAATTTTCACAATTTAATGCAAGTGATCATATGGCGATTTCAAACTGCTGAACTAAACTAAGCTGTGAAAAAAAAAAATGTTCCCTATGAATGCTTTATTATTATATGCTTGATATTTCATCTCAAATTTCAAAAAAATAAATAACACAAATGTCTGATTGATTGAGTTTCACTTACATGTACTGAACTGTAATAAGTGTTCGATTATGTAACAATACAATTGATTGTCGCCAATCTCAGGCCCAACCAATCGATTATTATCGATCATCGGAACATCACTTACTGTAATTATCTGTTATGCATGCCTGAAGATATTCCAACCGGCTCTTGTAATGGCCAATAATGTGTTCACTCATAACTGTTAATCTATTACAGATGCAGTCAGAATACTTTGAGACTGTGAACCTTCTGAACAAAGAACTTGAGCAGACTCAGCATGAACTCAGGTATGGTATATAGTGTTTAAATGAGGGGATAAAAATATGAACAAGTAATGTCGAAAAGCAAGCGTTTGCCTCCTAAGTCAGTGATAACCAATAAGTGATTTTCAAAATTCATTTATCACTAACAATAAGAAATTGTCTGTTCTATTTGTATTAGAATCGACAGATTTGCGTTTTAAATTGATTTGTTTTTTATAAATTTACGAAACTTAAACATACTGGTAGTAATAATAAGCTTTCAGTGGAAGACTTTCAAGTTATTCCCAAACATTAAGTTAGGATTGAAGCCCTGTTGTGCCATATTAACTCGATTTCCATTTTATAATACATTTAGATAACTATTCTCCTTCCATTTTAATATAAATCAGTTTAGAAAATCAAAAGTTAATTTAAATGGCCTCTCGAATGGCTTCATTCAGATAACATTTATGTGATATTGAATGCAATGACCAAATTGATACTCCTGTGATGTGTGTTAGCAGGTCATTGAAAATAATTGGTGATATTTAAAAAATGGACATCATTTATTTCCAAGACAGAAGTGGTAACAATTTCATTACATGTACATTACCAGAACAGTAGCTGCAAATTAATGTAAATGTTTACAACCAGGGAGGTGAGACAGGAGCTAGAGATGGCTACTCATCAGGTGAAGGACTTACGAAGAACTAACAAAGAACTTGAGGCACAGTTGGCATGGAAGGTGAGAACGAGAAATTCATAAGGCCATGCAAAATTTATTTGATATTTAAGGTCATCAGGTAGGATGGTTTTTAATTTTCAAAATGAATCAGAAAACATCTAACAAATATTTAGCAAATTCCTATTCAAGCAGATGCATGATTTTATAGAGCTAAATAATTAATAAACAATGAGCTGAGACAAGAAAAAGGTCCAGTTTTCTAGTATATAATTTATGAACTCTGCTTTTAAAGCCATCTACTTTAAAGAGACTAAGATTTGGATTTTTTATGCCAGTCTGTTTTCTCCATCTGATGTTAAAAATAAAATAATTTGATATGACGTTAGGGATTTTTTCTTAAAGCCATGCTACATGTACATAATGTTATTAGCACTTGGGCATGAACCTGTTATTGAGGCACACTGAGGCTTCATCATATTCCCACCCCTTCTTTCGAATTGTACTAGTTTCAAACATTCTGTCTTGCCCAAAAGTTAGAATTTGTCACTGATTAGTCATCAGTCCTAACATATTTTTAAATTTAAAGACATGGATGATGTAAAGATAAATTCATTTAATCATCTTCCAGGAGGGACTTAAATGGGGGTCTTGTGTGACAGTGCTATACACTGAGGCACGTTAAAGACCAGGGTAGCTCTAACCAGCGTTACATTCTGTCTGTGCACTATGCACAAAAAAACCTAATATGACTAACAATCTTATTGGAGCACTGGGTTAATAGGCTTGCCCGAGTGCAAGTATAAATAAACTTACACCCACCACCACCCAAGATGAATGTGATAAATTGACCAAACAACATAAAAAATTAGTATGTATGTAAATGAAAATTTGAAGATTAGTAATTCTGATGTTTTGTTTCTGTGTTAAGGACCAAGAGGTTGCCGAGGTAATTTTCAAGGAGGGAATCACGGACAGCAAGACAATAGAACTGAAGAGGATTATGGAAGATCGCAAGAGAAAGTAGGAAATAAGTTGACATTCACTATTAACAGGGCACTGGTTTGGATCAGGGCTTTTTATAACCAACAATTTACCAGTCTGGACCAATTTTATCCATGCTGGACCCATTTCAGCAACAGAAAATGGCTAAAAATCAGTCCGATTTTTGACAGTTTTTTTTAGCTCTACCGGCCAAAGGCCAGAAGAGCTTATGCGATGGTAATGTGTACGTAGTATGTGCATCCGTGCGTCCATGCGTCTGTAAACAATTCATGTTAACCCGATACACCCTTCAGTTTTGATTGTATCTTAATGAAACCTGTACAGTATCTACATATCCATTAGAGCTAGGTTCCTTTCGAAAACCAGCCAGATCGGCCCATGCATGCCTAGATTATGGCCCTTGATAGTATAAAAATCCTGTAAACAATTGCTTGTTAACACGATACAGCCTTCAGTTTTGATTTTATCTTGATGAAACTTGTACAGTATCTACATATCCATAAGAGCTCGGTTCCTTTCGAAAACCAGCCAGATCCGCCTATGCATGCCTAGATTATGGGCCTTGATAGTAAAAAAAATCAGTATGTCAGTAAACAATTCCTTGTTAACACGATACAGTCTTCAGTTTTGATTGTATCTTGATGAAACTTGTACAGTATTTGGATATCCATTAGAGCTAGGTTCCTTTTGAAAACCAGCTAGATCTGCCCATGCATGACTAGATTATGGGCGTTGAAATGATTAGATTATGGGCCTTGATAGTATAAAAAATGATATAGTGTAATAAATTCTTGCGAACATGATACAGTCTTCAGTTTTGAGTATTCAGATACCCATAAGGGGTTGGTTCTTTTCGAAAACAGTGATGTTGACCACACAAACCCAGCCAGTAGAGCAAAGGCCCTTTTGGGCCTCTTGTTTATGTATAATTTTGGTCCAATTTTGGATGTATTATATATAAGTTGCTTAGTCTTTTAAACACAAAATATGTTTAAACCAGGAAATATGAATTTGAAAAATAATTTTTTACTAAAAATGTTGACAAAATGTAGATACATTATTGTTTTATATGTTTTAAGGTGGTTTATAGAGATCTATCAGTGAAATCGAAAATATATTTCACTGTTACGACCAGTGAAAATATTTTTCACTGTTTTCAAATTTAAGTTTGTTTTGCTATCCGAATAAAACATCAGGTCAAATAGGGCTAGGACAATGAAATTTCAAAATGACGTGACATGGGCATACAATTTGGCACTTTTTCTAATAAATGCAATTAAATGGCTTTCGATGGTCCAAATTAACACAAGTCCGCAAGCCCTGCACTAGTAAAATGTCTTCCTGACTTGCTCAAATTCTGAATTTTATATAGCCGGGCTTGTTAAAAACTTGATGTCAAGCAAAAGTGTAAGGGCTTGTTCATCCAAAAGACTAATTTCAATGACTGGTCTTTTGTTGCGTGTATACTCTCAGGCATATAATAAAAATGGTTTGTTTCAGTATAAAATCAATTATTCTCTATATCAATTAATTATACAATTTCATGTTGTTTTTTCTAAGAAAATATCGTAACGTCATACATTTATTTATAATTCTACAGTATGTTAACTGTATATGTTGAAGGGTATCTTCGCTGGAAAGTGAGGTTGAAGAAATCAAGAGGGAAAAGCAGGCCCTGGAAGTTAGACTCTCTGAAATGCAGAAACGAAGGTACATAATGTATACATTTGGTTCAGAGGCCGAATTCATAAAGCGCCTTTGGAAACATTCCCAAATATTTGACAACATTTATTTTTTGCTACCTGAAATCAATTCTTTTCATATGAATTCATAATTTAGATGTTTTTCTTGTGTGTTTTTTCATCTTTTTTTTGTCCAAACTTTTTTAGTTTTTTTCTTGTTTTTTAAATTCAGCTCTGGAAACAGCCAGTTTTCTTCTAAATTGATAATTCAATCAGTTGCTTTTTGAATATGTTTTGGTCAACTTAAAGTGCTTATAAATACAAAATATTTCTATCACTAAATGTTTCACACCAATTGGTGAAAAAAAAAAATGGAGTTAAAGTGTCAAATCCAGTTTCTTTTTGGCATGAAAAGAAAATCCAATGATTCCAGTACATATATTATTAATTTATTAGTATAATGTATATGGACAGGGCTGTTTGTTGGGACTTTAGAGTAAATTAAGAGCTGTATCTCAAGAAGTTGGTAGAAACCACCCATTATTTTTATTTTTACAGGGTAACTATTGTATTAAATTATCGAGCACTAATGTTTGTAAGCGAGAGCTAGGAGGCGACCCAATTTTCTCAAATTATCCCGCCTTAGGGCTATTTCAGTAAAACATTAAACCCACAGGGGAAGGCAATTATTTGTTTTATGGTATATTGTTAGGTGTCTTTTTCACTAATTCTGACCCCAAAAGGGTATATTTGCTTCTGTAGCAGTTGGTATAATTAAAAAATCCCTTCCCCCTAATCAGAATCAAGCTAAAATAACTATTTTTGTCTGAGTGTGCATTGAGTTACTTTCTGCTTTTAAAGAGGTATCAGAGTTTTAAAGGCAACTATTTTAGCCATGATCATTGTGCCTGTAGCTCAATCTATATTTGCAAGCTCAATTTTAACATATGCATCTATTGAATTAATTGGTACAGGTCTGCAGCATGGACATTTCAAAGCTTGACCTAGAAGCTGTAGCTTCAATAACAGGCTGTGTAGATGATGGAAACAGCCTACAAATTACATTATGTCATATTTATTTGGTTTTCATTGTAGCACGGATGTTGGAAAACATGAGTTGGAAGCTGTGGCTCAGATGAGAGAGGCTGTACAGATGGTGGAAACTGCCGCTCTGGAGAAAGAACAGGTGAATTCACACAAATAATAGGATTTTAGGACATATAATTTCAATGTTTTGAGCATTTAAAATAAAAATCCTTCTCATTAAAAGGTAATTACCAAGAACGCACTCCACCAAATGAATTGAATACACCAAAGTGTGCTATGTTCAGATTAACAGGGCCCTAAACCACATTTAAATCATAATTTTTTGTCTTGATGGAAGGGGAGCACATCTCAAGCTGTGCGCCCCAAGTGTTACACCCCCTCTTATGCCAAATAATGGATCCACCCCTTGACATTAAGTTGATACTGCTAATCAGCAAATTTAATTTCTTGGGTTTTAACGTTTTACAGGCCGAAGTGACTCTTCAACAGAAGGAGGAAGAGTTGGAACAGTTACGAGAAGTTATCAACAAACTCATCAATGAGGCTGGGGCTCGTACAAGGCAGGAGGTATGTGTTGGATGTGTTGTTATGTAGTATTTGTGTATGGAAAAGGGGAGGTAACTGTTGCATTGATTCATTCAATTTGTTAATGTGGCTGGGCTCGTACAAGGCAAGAGGTATGTGTTAGATGTGTTGTTGTGTAGTATGTGTGTATGGAGAAGGGGAGGTAACAGTTGCATTGATTCATTCAATTTGTTAATGTGGCTGATGATTTCTATGTCTTCGTTCTTTTTCTACAGGTGGATGCGGTGAGGACTCAGAGCAATGAGAGCATTAAGAGACTGACGGAGGAGGTCCATGCACTGGAGATGGTCAGTTTACTCTGTTCAGACTCACTAGATTGTTTAAAGACATATCAAAAGTAACAATTTCACATGGGTAGCTCTACAAATATGAAGTTTATGCGCAGGAGTTATAATATTGTTTGTCATGTTGTATGAAATTGAAAAATCCTTTGATGCCTCAGTTCTTGTTGCTTTAGTCTAAATAAAAAGTGAGTTATTCAAACGACTTCACAAAGGTATAACTGTATAATCATGTCTACAAGTAATTGTGGTGATGCCAGTCTACCATTAAAAGATGCGCATAAGCAAGGCTTCAAGTATCTTTCACGTGTATGCAAGGCGGATCGAAATATCTGACCTGAGGGCATGCACATTAGCTGGTAATAGGGTCTGATTGTTCCTTCACTCCTGTATGCATGTGAATGACACTTTTTCTTGCATACCTGATACATCAAATGAGTAAAGCTCAACCTTGTTAATGCTTTTTATACCAAATAGTTTTGGGTAGTTATTTACTGACAGTTGATGTCAACATCATGACCCGTAGTAAATTTAAAATCGTCATATAGTTCCAGGGATGTCTCTTTGTTTAAAAGAGTCTTTTTGTAATGTATATTATAAATACATGTTTATATCTTATGTTGATTATGCTTTTTTAGCTCAACTATTCCAAGAATAAGGAGAGCTATACTACTCACCCAAGCGTCGGCGTCACCCCTTGGTTAAGGTTTTGCGTGCAAGCACACATAGGTTAATATCTCAGCAACTACTTGAGGTATTGCACTAAGACTTTATACAATGGTACTCAACCATCCAACCTACTTAATTAACCATGTTTGATAACTCTACTTTGCATTTAATGCCAATAATAGGCATTTATTATTTGACTTAAAATTTCTGATAAAGGTTTTGCGTGCAAGCACACATAGGTTAATATCTCAGCAACTACTTGAGGTATTGCATTGAGACTTGATACAATGGTACTCAACCATCCAACCTACTTAATTTACCAAGTTAGATAACTCTAGTTTGCATTTAATGCAAAAAAAAGGCCTTTATTATTTGACTTAGAAATTCTGGTTAAGGTTTTATGTGCAAGCACACATAGGTTAATATCTCAGCAACTGCTTGAGGTATTGCATTGAGATTTGAAACAATAGTACTCAACCATCCAACCTACTTAATTAACCAAGTTAGATAACTCTAGTTTGTATTTAATGCAAATAATTGCCCTTTATTATTCGACTCAGAAATTCTGGTTAAGGTTTTGCATGTAAGCACACATAGGTTAATATCTCAGCAACTACTGGATGAATTGCATTGAGACTTTATAAAATGGTACTCAACCATCCAATCTACTTGAATAACCAAGTAAGATAACTCTAGTTTGCATTAAATTCAAATAATGGCCCCTTTTTTATTCAACATAAAAATTCTGGTTAAGGTTTTGCATGTAACCACTTTTAAGTCAATGCTTCAGCAAATACATCATGTATTGCATTGAAACTTTACACACAGGCACCAACCATTTAACCTTCTTATTTAATCAAGTAAGATAACTCTATCTTTCATATTATTTAATTTTTGCCCCTTTATTATGCAACTTAGAAATTCAGATTAAGGTCTTGCATGTTAGCACACATAGGATAATATCTCAGCAACTACTTGATGTATTGCATTGAGACTTTATACAATTATTCAACCACCCCACCTAATTGAATAATCAAGTTAGATAACTGTGTTTTGCAAATAATGGGCCTTTATTATTACACTTAAAAATTCTGGTTAAAATTTTGCATGTAACAACATTTATGTTAATATCTCCGCACATCATGTATTGCATTGAAATCAAATCTAACAGTGATCCATGCATGTTTCGCCAAAACTTTTCAATCCTTACACTGAAAAGCGGCGGAATAGTCGAGCGCGCTGTCTCTGTGACAGCTCTTGTTTAAAGTAAAACACTTTCACAATCATGTATTATTACCATTAAAATGTTATTCTGAGATGGCACGTGAGTTGTCTTACCCAAGGTTGGGAAGACAGTGATTTCTAGGCCCAGTAAAGGGCATTTCTGTTATGCAAGAATAAAAAAAGCTATGTATCTTGCCTTGCAATGAAGGCCATTTAATATGAAAAACAGTTTTTATCCTGCTTCTTTTTATTGACTGGGCGATAATCTGTTTTTGCCAACAGATCAAACTCCGAACTATTTTCTTTGGCTTTGGAGAATTAGCATAAGAAATTATTTTTCCCACATAAGTTCATACAAATTTTGAAGTGACTTCATCTCTATGAAATGAACATTTCTTCTTTTTTTTCAAAGTTTGTGGAAAGTTAGTGAATTTTTTATAGGTTTTTAAAAGGAAAAAATGCTTGTGGGAGTGCTATAGAGAGTAATAAAACCCTTTACATTTTCAGGACAACTCGGAGAAGGTTGATGCCTTGGAGAAAGCAAAGAGGGACAAGAGGACGGCTGAAAGTGAATTGGAGAGGGTAAGTGGCATATACTGACCATTAGTAGATGTAGTTTAGGTCTGTTTGTCTCTATAAACATTGAGTTTTACAACCACATTTGAGAACACTGGATTCGGATTCTTTAGTTTTATTCAAAACACTACTGAAATCCTGTCAAATACATTAAAATTTTATGTACAATCATACAAAAATTTGATCATGTTAAGCAGTTCCAGCAATACAGTATTCCAATAAATATTTACATGTGGCATTAAATGATGCAAGTGGCATGTACGTGGAAAATGCAAATATATCCTTCAAAGTTCTAATACATATTTGTAAATATTAAAAATATATATGTTATCATGCTTACAAGGCACGCCATTGTTGCTTAATATTATATAAAAAAAACATTTGTAGAAAATGATTAAAATCTATGTATGAAAGAGCTTGACCACATAGTGAACAGGCACATGTACACATTTAAAACAATACCCATAATACAATTAAATCCTGTGACTTTGACAGTTATCATGTGACATTAACAGTTTTCATGTATAAAATATAAATATTACTGGTAGTTAAGAAGAAGGTGATCAATAATACACATGGTTTCATATTATTAAAGTCCTAATGAGTAATAGAAGGGTGCTGCACTCTGTCATTGGAACCCCTCTGCCCTTGTGGAGATCAGCATGTTCACCCGTCTGCCATCTTGAATGGAATGCTTCAGATTATCAAATAATTCTTATGTTTATTTCATGGTTATTTTATGGTTATGAATACCAGCAAACCGAGCTCCTTCATTTAAATACATTTTTGACATATTTTGTCAAAATTATAATATTTCCGGACTAACTTTTCGGTTCAAGGTTCATTATATATTCTAGCGTGGTGTTCTAAGTAAATTCAAAGCCGATCACACTTCAACATTTTAATGTAATATAATATCCATCTCAAGAGTAGTATAATATGACATACTTTGAAAATACAGAGAAAAAAATTATAAGCATAATATAAAGAATTAATACATAGTAAATCACATATATTATCCATAGAAATAAGTTAATGACTTCTAAATTGAATATAAGTCTATTCAACTCAATTGAATAGTATAACTGAGAGAATCTAGTGGCCGTGGTCATTGCTAGAATACATAAAAAACTATAAAAACACAAGACTTACACAGCAACAACACATTTTACATACCGATTGTGGATCGGGTAGTCTCTTACAATAACTCTGCTCTCTGCATCACCCACACTGTGCCCGTGTTAGTCTGTCTGGTTGTAAAGAATAAGAAAGTGATAAGTGCACAGAAGAATGTGGTATCTTCATGCCAAGAATACACAATATACATTTATATGCGGCCATGTTGAATTGTAAAACAATGCAATTACTACAATTTAAATACAAACAACAATTCAACTGCAATCATAAGAAACTAGAAATAATACCATGACTAACCTCTTGAATGATCTTGAAAGTATTCCATCATCATATAAAATATATCAGCTGTGCCTACCACAGAAGTCAGGTGAACAATGACTTCCAAAACTCCCTCCAAAACTGAGCAAAGAACTGGTCACACCTGATGACCACAAAAGGTCACATAGGTCAATATACCTTAAATCATCATGAATGGTCAAAGGGAGATAACCACAATATAATCTCAACTTAGACCCAGTTACAATAATATTTTAGTTCTTCACACAGCCTGGCCAAAACGCTAAAATTAATGTATAAATGTAATTATTTAGCTTTATTTGCATATCACCTAATTGTTGAAGTTTAATTTTTACCAATGTTCAATACATTAGTACTGGTTTCTGCCCACTAAAACAGGCTAAAGAGTGACTCGGATCAGCTCTCAGCTAGCTTCATAATCAAGCTAAAATAAATTAGTACAAATTAATCCATTTGATGAATTTATAACGGAAAGCAATAAAAAGCAGCATATTTTGTGATTTTTTAGATAATTTTACTATACTACTGGCTTATTATCATTGTTTAAACAAGAAACTGCGTTTGGTTAGGATACGTACTCTTTTCACATTTTGACACACTGCAAATTAAAAGTGAGTGATTGGCCTTTTAATCTTTGTTAAGATAAAAGTGAACCTTATCAAGGCTTATGCTTTGCTTTGTCTGTTTAGTGAATTGATAGGCATAATATTGCAAACATTGAACTTGCTTCTTCATGAAACACAGTCCCATGTCGACTAGTATAAAAAGGAAAAAGAGTGCAATGTTCAGTCTCCATATATAAATAGGAATACATGTCATAAAAATATATGTGATGGAGGTAAGGCCAGGTTAAATTGTTTCTGTGTTTAACGTCATCAGTTTAGTAGGTTTTCAGCCTTCATAAAGATTTTTTTTACCGAAATCTAAATTAAGCAAAGGACTATGACATTTTCCTGGAAGATATGAATGATTTGAGTGAAGTGATATATGTCATGCAAGGAGATGTTCAATTGTCCAGATGTAAACACCTGCAAATGTCCATGATACTTATGATTTTTGGTGTTTTTTTAGAATGAGATGCTTTTATATGGCACATTGTGTGTTTTTTCCTGACAGGTATGCAGGTTTTTAAATTGGAACTTGATGCTAAACATAGAATGAATTTGGTATGGTGGCATAATGGCCTAAGAAATTCATATTTCTTCAAAATGTCAACAAAAAGTGCACAAAAAGGGCATACAGAATAGGGATAGGGAAAAGTGTAAGGAATGGGAATATCTTTTATAAAACTCTGGACCACTTCCCACCTACAGGTATACAGAGAGGGTGTTCAACAAATGACGAAGGAAACAGGGAGCATGGAGGTGATGAACAAGCGGGCGATTAATGCAGAACGGGCGAGGGATGATGCCTTACTTCAGGTGGAAACCCTACAGCACAAACTCAAGAGGGAGGAAAACAAGTGAGTTATGTTTTAGATGGTGTTTTCAAAGAAAAGGCAAGAAAAATATTGTAGCTTTGTGGACTTGACTGTTATATCCAACAGAACTCTTTATTCAGAGCAGAGATAGATTAGTTTTGATTTCATTCCGCAAGCAACCTTTATCATTAAGCTCAAGTTTAAAGTTAGTGATGATTGGGATTAACAAATTTATTTTAGGCGTCATGAATGGGACAGCTTTTAAATTGATTCTAGACTAAATAAAATTTAAAATTTACCTTTCAAATACGAACATTTTGCAGATTGTTCAGAACTTTGTTAAAATAAACTACATTGTTAATGGCATTGTTTTTTGCTTTTAAAGATAAAAAATTGATGGTGTGCTGATATATTTAACTAAAACAAGCATAACTGAATCTGTTGTTTCAATATTTGTTTAATGCAGATCACATATGTGTCCATGAAACTTATAGAGTATCTGTTCACTTTAGCAATGTTCTGAACAGTTTGCCCTTGATCCTATTTTCATGCATGCATTTCATAACCATTGCTTTACCATAAGCATAGAAACCATGAGAATACACCTAACAATAGAATACAACTAACAATATTTCCTGTCTCATGTTCTCCAGTTGCCAACAGTTAAAAGAGCAGCTAGAAGGCCAGCTGAACAGCCAGCGTGAACGAATATCGGCACTCCAGCAGGACTTTGAGGCCAGTAACGAGGATCGCATGCGACTGCAGGATGATCTTGATGAGCTACGGAAGAAAGTGCAGACAGCCAATCAGGAGAAGGAGGCTGCACAGAGGAAATACCATAAAGAGGTAATGGAGGACAGTTGTAAACATTTGTAAATTGTATCACAAGCTACTTTAAAAGTTATATGTAAACTGGTTATGATTTTTGTTTTTGAAAGTACAGGCAACATGACCAATTCTGCGAAAGTCTTGTTTTCAGGTTGTTTATTTAAAAAAAGAAAAAAGGGAGGTATTGTTATAGCCTTATAAATCAATGCCATTGAAAGCAGCTTTGTGCACAAATTTTAACCTTAGCCATAATTAAAAAATAATATTCAAATGAAACTTGAAAATACTTGCATCTACCGTAAGGCCCATATATGCCTTAATAATTTTTGAGTTATGCCCCTGTTAGACTAAAAGAAAGTTTTAAGTGTTCAGTTACCCTCTTGTTTATTACTTCAATGTGTAAATGTAATAAACTTACCAGAGCCAAAAGTGTCCCTAAAAAAACATGTTTATGATTTTTCTCAAACAACTAAATTTTCTTTCAGATTACCATCTTTGAACAAGATAACATAATGAAGCTTCGCGAGTATGAGGTTAAACTACAGTCGACAGAAGATGTGAACAGGCATTCTATAACTGAACTCAGAAAACTTCTCAATAACCAGCAGCGAATGTGTGCTAGGTAAGATATATATGTACAAAAGAATTGTACATGAGTTGGACTGGTTTTAGTGAATTTTCCCAGACAACACCATTTCATTTTTACCTTTGTCATATTTAAGATCATGATATTGTATTGTACCCTTGAATGAAGAACGAATTAGGATTTATGCTGTTCAATTATTAAATTATTCTTAAGATTTATTTTTGTACCGTACAAAGTTCATGTCAATCAACAAAATGTACAGGTCATCAACATAATCAGCCAACATGTTGCTGTACTTGAAAAACAAAATCAAGTATTTTAAACCCTTGGGAACATTATTCTGCTTTGTGCACGAGGTGTTCATATTCCTCATTGAATTACATGCTTTCACTGAATTCAGACAAATCACAGAATTCAGCCAATAAGGTTTTTATTTACAGGTGGAAGGAGGAGTGTACAAGTATCGCCCAGAAGTATGAGGGCAAGCTGTCCGAGATGAAAGGGGAGGTCACTCAACTGAAGAATCGCAACAAGGAGGTCACAAAACTCCTGAAGGACAGCCAGGAGAAAACTCTTCAGGTATGATAGTTGTGCTTCCAGTTCATGCGCCTCTTATATCAGCACATTTAATTCAGACTTAATTAGCTGAGCGGGGAGGTAATTCAATGTCGCAACAAGAATGTAATATGGTTACTCAGCCACAGGTAAGACATATAAGATTATTTTTATACTCACGTTTTTTTCTGTCGGTCCATCCCCATTTAGAGTTTGCCTCATAAGACCTCAATCTATGTAAGTAATAACAAATGATAACTACTTTAAGCTGACTAGCACTACACATATGTTTCAGACATGTGCCTTCAGGTTCAAGGCCAGACTTAAGTCAAAGGTCAGGTACAATTTTCAGGCCAGGAGCATAATTCCTCCCACTGGAAGGATTTCAAAATGATACTTTGCCGTTCATTAAACGTTTTAAGTAATCAGTTTATATTTATAATTTATTATGTGACAGAAACAATCTTTCAATTTCTTTTCCTTTTCATCTCTTTTATTTATGTTTTGAAGTGTATAAACAGGTTAATACCACTGACCTTAGTCTATGTTTGTTATTATAAGGCAGAGAAGATGATACAGGAATATACACGCGGAATTCAGCGCATGGAACAGAGGATGAGGGACTCAGAAAACAGGGCCGCTGATGCTTCAAAACAGGTAAGGGATTGTCTTGGTTAGAGAATTCTTTTTATGGCTACACAAGCCTATCTGTATAGATAGTTGTGGTCATGTTCATCATTGATAAGTTTGTTTAAAGACTGACTCAAAGATGTTCCGAGTGGCATAGTTGTCCCCCTCTCCTTCATCATTTTATTTGTAATTATCTGTATAGATAGTTGTGGTCATGTTCATCATTGATAAGTTTGTTTAAAGACTGACTCAAAGATGTTCCGAGTGGCATAGTTGTCCCCCTCTCCTTCATCATTTTATTTGTAATTCAGTTGTCACGACACCTGATTAGAGGGAAACAGATGGAGAGTGAGCGGAGAAGTTTGTCTGCGGAGCTGAAGCGGAGTCAGATCGATGAGTTACGTCGTAGCCACACAAATGCTCCAATGCGATCACCAAGGTTGGTTATGGTCATTAAGCTGCGTTTGTTTTTTGGCCTTGGTGTCATCATAAGCATCATGCAAAAATGTTCATCTTGGCCATAACCTAAAAAAAATGCCTTAAATTAAGTGTTGCATAATTTGTAAATTACTATAGAAATACAAGATCAATAAGTTACAACTACAATAACAATAGCTTACATTATTGTTGATGTATGCCCCTTTATTGCCTAGATAAAATCAACAAAGCATTGGCATCAATCTGCAGTGCTCCAAATAAATCTGATTGGAAAACTATACACCTTGCCTACCATTGGAAGATACACGCACAATTGTGCTGGCTGTGTATAAGATGTGCATTTACATTGTAGCAATCTTGTATATATTTTCATATAGATATATATTACAATTATAATTGTGTGAGGACTATTATTCATCAAGTAATAAACACACTACTTGGGAATTTCAGCTGTCCAATGTAAAATGTAGACGTCATTGAAATTGGATTGTGAAAAGTATTACAAAATCTGTTTTCCTTTTGAGTTAATTTGCCTATTTATTCGCTTTTCAGTTAAAGTTTACACATTCTATGGTTTTATTGTTTGTTATAATATGATGGCCATTTAACAATATATAGATGCTAAACATAAACCATTATATAGAAGAGATACTTATATTTATACATATCACAGAACTCGTCAGAATCGTTTCCCTTAATGTGCCGTTATAATTTAAAACAGGTAAGGTAGACCATATTGGCACACCCCAATGTAAAAGTACCATTATTCACTTTTAAAATTAATATAGTTGTTTTCTTTATTTTTAAAAAAACGAATTAGACCTTGGGGTAATAAATGTCTTTACAAAGTGGGAAGTATGGTGTTTTGCGGTTTAAATTTGTGCAAATTAAAAGACTACTAAAGGAAATATTCATTCTTACGATTGCAATGTTACAGTGAATTTGAAAAGAAGCCAAGAATCTTATATAAATCCTGGTGAAGAACCCAGGGGAATAGATCATTATAGATAATAACGTAGAAAATGGAAGTGTGTTGACTAAAACCCTACCTTACTTTACCTATTTCAAATAGTCCACAGCCAATATCCGGTTTCATTTAATTAACTTTACACTTGAAGTAAAATTGTGCAATGAAAGCAATGTTCCTATATCCAAGTACACATAGGTTTATCAGTTACTGTTTGGTTACAGTTTGGGGCCACTGAAAAGATTTTTTGGTTCCTTGTTTATTCATGTGAACAAAATTGTAGAACAAGAGTAAAATCACCCTTGTCATGCCATCAACCTTTCAACACTTCCATTTTTATTACACTGATAAGTCTCAATTAATCACCACCAAGCATATAATAAATGTCTTTTTATAAACATTAACACTTAATGAGCCTTTGTCACGTTCCAAGCTTGTTTATTCCAGAGGCCAGCCAGAGGACCTACACATTGGAGACCTTACTGCCAGCCAGGGGTCAATGAATGGATCGGTACGGAGAAAAGGCGAGCTTGATGATTTCCTTGAGAAAACATGATAACACTTCAACAGCTATAGTTAACAGCATTTGTTAGAATTTATTTTAATTTATTTTATTGACATTAAAAGGCCTTATGACCCAACTGTATGCCTTACATTTGGTATTTTGATTTATTTTGTTCAATCGAAAAAGCATGGCAGCTCTTGCTGAATAACTGTTATACATGTATATGTACATTGAACTTGTTATGTTTAATAATTGTGTTCAATACAGATTAAAAGAATTAAGTTCTTGTAATGTATAGTGATATAAAATTGTACCATTATTACAACCTATTGAAATGTTGTCAGAAATATTATGATTATTCTGAAAATTCTTATAATATAAGCCAACCTTTAGAAATATTCAGTCATATACATTATTGGCCAGCTGCTCAGCTGTTTCTTAGTTCTCACCCGATATGGGTTTCCTTTGCCTGGTATATCCCACCTACTAATCTGTAAACTATGTCACGTCTGCAACCTGTATACATTGATCAATATATGGGGAATGTTTCTTTTATTCTTCGGAATTGGAAAATAGATGCCATTTTGGTATTATATAATTCAGTGAGCCAATATGGAAAAATATGGGGTCACTATGTGACCAGTCCTGGACCAATGGCATTGCGTCATTCATGTTAAAGTGTGATTCTATTCTTATACTACAATAGCTTAGAATGGTAAAATTACAATGGCTATAATATTTTTGAATCCTATAAACTTGGTTTAAACTTGAGCAAATGGCCATAAATAAATGTTGGTTCTTAAATAATTCATGTCTTAAAATGTTATATAATATTGAAACAGTATAAAAAAAATATCCTGCCATGTTTTATATATATACTGATTATTGTCTGTGATATTTGTGGGTTGTAGTGCTTTAGATTTATAAGCCCTTCAGGGGACTCACTAATATTTTGTACAATGTATTCTATTTCATAAATATATGAAACCAGTACCATTCTGTTTTTCTTGCCATCAGCGTTGTTCAATTTTATTACCCCCCTCTCTAACTTCAGCAATCAAATTGGTTACAATACTAATATAATAATAATATCTTTATTTAGAGAAGGTATAGACACATTATGACATAATTACAGGTTCAACCATAACAACATCATATTTACAATGTGGCCTTCTATGAAGAAAAACAAACAAACAAAAACAAAATGCATTTGGTAAATCATAAAACATCTGCATCGCACTTATACATTTGTATACAAGAACTATTGATGTTTTGAATATAATTATTCTATACAAATCATGTTTAATTAAAATAACAATTATTTCAATATACATCATGTACACGCCGACAGACACTCAATAAAACACAACAATTTATAAAACAGTTATTTCAATCTTTATGATAATGAAAAGATAATATACCTTTTTGAAACTAATGATATGCACATTTCAGGAGGTGCACTTTGTAATTATGCTTAAATGTGTTTAACTTTTTTGCATTTCGTATTTCATCTGGAATAGTATTCCAAACCATCATACTGTATTACGAAAAGGAATCCATGAAATAGTTAGTTCGCGGTGTTTGTATCAAAACTAAATCTTGTTTTGAAGTTGATCTTAGAGAATAGTGTTCATTATTTGCAAAGGTTAGCAATTCAGACATATACCTCGGGGCCATTCCACTAAGGGTATTATAGACCAGGGTTGCGCAGTGATATTTACACCTGTCTTTAAATGTTAGCCACTGAAGTTCTTGTAACAATCCGTTCGAAGATGATCGTTTAGGAATTTTAAGAATTATTTTTGCAGCCCTATTTTGCAAGGATTTAACTTTATGTAAGTAACTTGAGTTTCCTTTGCCCCAAATATGACAACAATAATCTAAAATTGGAAGGATATATGCATTGTAAAACAAACGTTTCATCTCAGCATTGAGGTAGAACAATATACGTTTCAAAAGTGAGATTTTACAGTTGATTTTTTTGCAAGCAATTTCTATTTGCGGATGCCATTTGAGGTTATTTTCTATATAGATTCCAAGTAGTTTTTGCACAGTCACATTTTCTAATGCTGTTCCATCGATTGTAAGATTTAATTTACTAACTTGTTTTGTTTTATATATAGTTCCGATAACCATACACTTGGATTTAGATGGATGCAGTGACATGTAATTTATTTGGCACCAATCGACAATGAGATTAAGATGTCGTTGTAGTTTACTTTCAATGGTGTTTATATTACTACCGGTTTCATGCAATGTTGAGTCATCTGCAACCGGTAGTAATATAAACACCAATTATGGACTTATTGTTTTTTAGTCCACTAGCGCATTCAGTAGGCAGAAAAATGTACTAACTCGAATCCACTTTCACTAGCAAGAACAAATTTGAGTTAAAATTTGTTTTCATAAAAACTTTAACTATGTTTATATATAGTCAAATTAATCTTCAAAATGTAACCAGTCAATTTTAGCACTTGCACTACTGTCAAGTCATGGTTGTTTGCACACAGACTGGACCATTCTGCATTATTTTTATCCATGGTCATTTTTACAAAATGTGTAACTTATGAACTAGACATGTTGATTATGTCATCATTTCCTGTGCAGAATGGCAATCAATGTATCGGATTGTAATGATTACATACGAAAATTTTCACAAGCCTGTTGGGGCTACTGACTGGGAAATATCTCGAGTCTGAAAGACGTTTCAGTAATCTCATGATTTGGACTAGTTGGTTAAGTTAAAAGCATATGGGCATTAAATGATATCTGTACAAAGTTCAATAACCAGCTAGATTGCACGGTTCACTTTCAAATGACACGATACCGGTAGCCCTTGAACTGTTGAAATTGACAAAAGGTAGAATATATGGTTGTCTTAGTTCACTTAAAACAAAAGTTGAGCAAGTTTAATGGCTTTGATAAAATGTTTACCAAGTTCAATGTGATTATCCACAGATAAAGAAGAAAGCGTTCACACTATGCCAACTGCAAATGACAACACCAACACCATGGCTATTGCAATATGACTGTATTTTTTCACTAAAATGTATTGAAAAACAAGAACTTAACGATGGCTATTTCAACACCTAAATTGCTTACGAGACCTAAGTTTTAAGCCCATTTGACATGGGTGAAGTAAGGTACATATATTTCTAAAATGGTATGTCTTTAATGCAAATTATTTGGAAAAATATATTATGTGAGAGTACAGCATGCATAACAGAAACATATAAAACAAATCAGCGCTTCATTCTATCACATTTTTTAAAAATATTTTCATCAATAACATTGCACATTTAAAATAGTAATGCCATTTATTCAATGCATGACTATTAAACTATGCCAATCATCAAGAGTTGCTTTTTCCCTCCACTCCAAAGTACATCTGAAAAATATGTCCGCAATCATGTAAATCCAAGAACTCGTACAATTTTCCAAGGTCCATGTGGTATTCTCGTCCCTTTCCACCACGAACGTCAAACACCTTTTCTTCAAAACCTTCAAACTTCCGATATTTCTCAATATTTCCGTCACCAATGTCTTGCCCTTCTTTTTCCTTTACAACTAACTTCTTCCAGTTCAATCTTCTCAATCTATGCCAATAATCATCCACACTTCGACTGTAACCCTCCACACAAACTACACCCGGTTTCCCTGGCAGGCTGAAACCAGTCAATTTCAACTCAGACGCCCAGTCTATGATATCCCTTCGCTTAAACTTACTGTAGATATGATGGCTATAAATCCATAAACGTGTGAACACGCTGTCTTCTTCCAATTTCATTTTCTCCAACTTACTCAAAACATCCCCTTCTTTCTCATGACTTTC
Organism: Mya arenaria; assembly: GCF_026914265.1. Taxonomy (NCBI): domain Eukaryota; kingdom Metazoa; phylum Mollusca; class Bivalvia; order Myida; family Myidae; genus Mya; species Mya arenaria. Next base: position 24,950,434 of record NC_069124.1, on the reverse strand, counting down.
ATCAGTTTCAAACTTCTCCAAGTTTTCTTGTAACCATTCAATCACAGAATATAAGCAAAGTTCTCCCCGGTCAAGACCGATGATATACTCGTGGAGTGCCTCATTTAGCTGGCTATGAGAGTTACGATTCATGTTTGGAGCTCGTGTAAACACAACAGGAGGAACTGCAGGATACTCGTGAGGGAGTTGGCAAACCAGCTCAATTGTTGTCTGCAACAAGCAAAGTAAAATGATCATTTTTAATTAAATAGTCTGCAAATACCTAGTACATGAACACATAAAATTTATGATTTAAATCAAATGTCACACTTACAATCAGAACATTTGATGCAAATTGCTACCAGCTCCTAAAGAAATGATAATGGTCACAGTCTTCATACTTAATAAGGTTCAAATGTTCATAATTATATATTAATGTACTACATTGAATACCAGTAATAGAAATTTCGGTATACACCATGCTTTCTAGTACATGTATTAACAATGATTCAAGATACAGTGTGTTATACCCATGAATGTATCAAGGCCATGTTAAATTGTTTTTATGTTCAGCGTCATCAGGAGGGGATGTATTGGGCCTTTAGATTGAACAAATACAACACCAAAATCTCAATTAAGCTCAAAATTGAGTGTTTAGAGATTAAAGCTGCACTCTGACAGATTGAACGTTTTGACAACTTTTTTTATTTTATTTTTCTTCGAAAGAGCCAATTTTTGCAAAAATCCATGGAAACCAGTTATATAAGATTGCTGACAAGAATTAGATCAAAGATGTTATATTTCAGTTCAAAAATTTATGTTTTATGCATTTTTCTTAAACCGTTAGTAACCGTTTAAGCCATTAAACATTAATTTTCGAACGGAAATATGAAAAACTATGATCATATATCATTGGCTTGCAGATATTTATGCACAAATTTTCTCTTTCCAAAACAAAAAATAAAAAAGTTGTAAAAATGGTAAATCTGTGAGAGTGCAGCTTTAATAAGAGAAGTAATATTGATATTATATTTTCTTTTGGTATGAATTACATTCTTGGGCCTCTACTTTTTAAGCACCAACGTAGATGTGCATATGTAAAAGAAGACTTCAAGAGTGCAAATTTTACACATCATAAAAATTCATGTATCTCTTTTCAAAGTTTATTATATAAATTTTGAACCTTGCAATTTCCTGGAGAAATATGGACGGTGAATCCGAGCCTGCTGTGTAGATATTCATACTTCAGTTTGCCATTCAGGAAGGTCTGAATGCTCCCTATTGCTGTTTGGTCATCTAAACTTAAATAAGAATAAATCCTTTTACCAACAGACATTGAATCTTTTTTATGTGAAGCAGGGGCAGCTTTAAGCCACCATTATGGTTGTGATCAGAATAAAATTGTTTAATATTCAGAAAAAAATGCGTAAAAATACTTTGATAAAAAAAAATTATATTCATTTTTTTATTTGATTAATTCAATACTGTAAGATATGGGCCTTTCATAGAATTATATTCGCTGAAAATTGGTGTTTTCACTAATACATTTTGCTAAATCATAGCCAGTTATTGCAAGTAAGTCAACTTTAATGTTGTAAAAGGGACTAGACACCAGATGATACAATTGCAGGGAGAAGAGAAAATTGTCAAAAAATTGAAATCGTTGTGTACAACACATTGAATCTTACTTACTGATTATCACACTGCTAACAACACATATATCTTCCACAGTTTTGCATATATTTCAATTTCAAAATTTACTGGGTTTGTCTACCACGTAAATATCAGTAAATTTAAGAAAAGTGCTGGTATATGAATATATACTAATCATGTGACATTAACATGCTAAACATACACATTATTAACTGAGAAACTGTTATGCGCTATTTTTAAATTGGTAACAATGGCAAAATATTCTTTTAATCGGGTAAAGTGATGTATTATCAGCCTCATACTTCCGGTAGCTCAAATTGACAATTCTAGACTTGTTTTGAGGAAATACTGAATTTGCCAATTTTGGGACCATCTGGTGTCTAGTCCCTTTAAATACAAGATGTATGCAGGCTAGTCACTTGACATTTTCACCTTGAATAGGGACAAATATTTATATTGTCACTATAATTTAAAATTAATATAATTTTACAAATCAAATAAACAAACATATTTTTTATATATGATATAAAAAATATAATATAAATTATGTGGAAATGTTTGGAGGACCTACCAAAATTCCCCGTCATTTGGAAACATACTCTGTAACATTTCAAACTCGGACAGCTGGAGTCCCAACATTTCCTTAATGTCCGTACCAGCCGCATCATCCTCCCCATGGTTGTCCATACTACAGCATCGGAAAGAAGTATTTTATCAGTTATCATTTTTTGTCACAAAGACAGGATGTGTGATTATGTCCCTCCCTTTCTACCATTATTAATTACATTAAGGCAAAAATGAACCTATATCAATACAAAATCACAGTGTAACTAGTACTAAAAGGTAGTAAACAAGAATGGTATTTCTTAATATTATTAAATAATTGTATAATGTGATAATACTAGTATTAGGGGCGAGACTTTCCCCTTAATCTGTTTACTAGTAATACAGGCTAAACAATATGCAAAAACCATAAATCATGTAATTAAGTACTAGTTAGTGTGCACATATGTGTCGGTCACATAGCTTGGACACTAAAATGTGTTCTTTCAGTCCTTTGATACTGTTAAAAAAGTAATATGACATTTCAATAAAATTCTAAGAGTTATAAAGTTACTCAAAAAAATATATGTATATATAAATTAAAGTATTTCAAAAGAAGTATTTCTTTAATGAAATAAGACGATATATATTGATTTTCATTACTATAACTTTCTAAACAATATCAAAGGACTGAAGGGCCATATTTTAGCATAAAAACTACATGTATGTGATGGCATGGGTGGGTGGCTATAGCCTACTGGGATGTGACATAACCACACATACTGCATTTAGTTCACCTTAATGGATGTCATAGTCTTTTGACATTTTTTTTTACTTGGCAGATAAGTATACATAACAAATGTCAAAATGATGAAAAGGTAGCTCTGAAAGCCATTTTGTCACAGACACCAAGATTGTATGATTCCAGCCAATCATTGAATCAATGCCACATTTTTGGGCGTTTAACCACGTAGTGGTACCTTATTATAACCGACATTAACCGAACAGGATATTTAGCTTTGCTAGCATATGGAAATATTGTCGTTTAATCATGATGCGTTGTTGTATGATGTCCCATCACATGATGAACAGCCTGAAAAGGTGGCCTTTAATCATGCAATCTTGTGTCTGTGACTTTTGTTCGATTTTATTTATTTTGACATCGAAATATGTTACTATTGTGTTCATGAATATTTCCACATTATTATTGTCAATGTAATTAGTGCGAAAACTAATGTTTTTCAAATCACTTTCATTATGTACCAATAAATACATTTCAGTTAACAGAATAAAAATGTTCAAGCAAATTTGTTTACCTGTCAACGTCAAACTGAAAGTAAACAAGGGAGGCAACTTAGGCAATATTTTAACCCAAAGCAAATAAAAACAAGCAAGGAAATGAATTCAGCAATAGGTTTTAAAGCGACACGCTTGCATTTTTAAAATTGAGTTGCCTTACATAGACACCAAGAAGCAACTGGTACATACTCATTTGAAGATCAATTTGTAAATCCGAGCCTAAAGAATTGTAATAAAATCTTCAAAAGCATTCCGAACCCCTTTTGACAAAATTGATCACATTTTTTTTTAACTATTGCTTAAAAACAGAGCTATAATTTGAGTTTGTTACAAGTATTTTCTTCACATTTCACTCAAACTTACGATTTTTGTGTGACCCAAAACATGAACAATTGACTTTACAACAGGGGACAGAAGCAAACTAAAAATATTCATAGCCTTTATATAATAAATGTACTATACTGTATACACAAATAGATCTATGTCACATGAGGACCATACGTCTAAAAAGAGCTTGCATTTCTTTAAACAAGCCATTCATTACTTAGTATCAATTTTCATTTGAATAACAACTTTCCATCGTGCCCAGGCCATATATACTTATATCCATTTAAAAAAATCGGTGTGGTTGTCATATAGAACTATACTGTATATTTTTAAAATCTCCTCAATACTATTTTCTGTGTTCTGGCCAGTTACCAAATATCTTATTATGCAAGTCAGGACTAATGTTTTCCTTAATATAATGTTAGTGGCAAATTATTTCTTTCTAAGGGGTAGAAAAACGATATATGAACACAGAGTACATTAACACCAGTGACTTTCTTTGGCAGTAAAGAAAAGCATATAAACACACTGCATATCAACGTAAGTGGATTTCTTTGGGAAGACAGAAATATCATATAAACACACTGTACATGAACGTCAGTGGCTTTCTTTGTTAAGACAGAAATAACATATAAACACACTGTACATGAACGTCAGTGGCTTTCTTTGTTAAGACAGAAATAACATATAAACATACTGCACATCAACGTCAGTGGCTTTCCTTGGGAAGACAGATTCAACATATAAACACACTGCACATCAGCGTCAGTGGCTTTCCTTGAGAAGATAGATTAAATGTATAAACACACTGCACATCAACGTTAGTGGCTTTCTTTGGGAGGACAGAGACAACATATAAACACACTGTACATTAACGTCATTGACTTTCTTTGGGAAGACAGAAACATCTTGTAAACACACTGAATATTAACCTCATTGACTTTTTTGGGAAGACAGAAATTACTTGTAAACACACTGAACATTAACCTCATTGACTTTTTTGGGAAGACAGAAATAACTTGTAAACACACTGAACATTAACGTCATTGACTTTTTTGGGAAGACAGAAATAACTTGTAAACACACTGAACATTAACGTCATTGACTTTTTGGGGAAGACAGAAACATCATGTAAACACACAGAACATTAACGTCATTGACTTTTTTGGGGAAGACAGAAATAACTTGTAAACACACTGAACATTAACGTCATTGACTTTTTGGGGAAGACAGAAACATCATGTAAACACACAGAACATTAACTTCATTGACTTTTTTTTTGGAAGACAGAAATAACTTGTAAACACACTGAGCATTAACCTCATTGACTTATTTGGGGAAGACAGAAATAACTTGTAAACACACTGAACATTAACGTACGTCATTGACTTATTTGGGGAAGACAGAAATAACTTGTAAACACACTGACCATTAACGTCATTGACCTTCTCTGGGAAGACAGATTCAACATATACACACACTGTACATCAACGTTAGTAGCTTTCTATGGGATGACAGAAACAACACATAAACGCACTGTACACCAACGTTAGTGGCTTTCCTCGGGGAGACATACTCAACTCGTAGACACACTGTACAGCAACGTCAGTGGCTTTCTTTGAGAAGACATACTCAACTCGTAGACACACTTTACAGCAACGTCAGTAGCTTTCTTTGAGAAGACACACTCAACTCGTAGACACACTGTACAGCAACGTCAGTGGCTTTCTTTGAGAAGACATAATCGACTCGTCGACACACTTGTAATGTTGTGAGCATAGAAGCTCCGCCTCTATATGCAAATCAGTAACCGCCCTGCTAAGGCACCAAGGTGGAACCCCTAGAAGTATCAGAGAGGCAGTATGATTCAGACTATTGATGTACTCACATGTAATACACGTAAAATAAATGTAGTAAAACTTTAAGTGTCTTTATTACATACCTGCGTTGAAACACAACAACACTGCACATCAACGTTAGTTTTTGTTGTTGTTGTTTTTTTGGGGGCGGGGGGGGGGGAGACATAAACCACATATAAACACACACTGTACATAAACGTCAGTGGCTTTCTTTGGGAATGCAGAAACCACATATAAACACACTGTACATTGACGTCAGTGGCTTTCTTTGGGAAACAGAAACAGCATATAAACACACTGTACATTGACGTCAGTGACTTTCTTTAGGAAGACAGAAACATCATGTAAACACAATGTACATTAACATCAGTGGCTTTCTTTGGGAAAACAGAACAACATATAAACACACTGTACATTGACGTCGGTGGCTTTCTTTGGGAAGACCGAACAACATATAAACAAACTGTACATTGACATCAGTGGCTTCCTTTGGGAGGACCGAACAACAAATAAACACACTGTACATTGACGTCAGTGGCTTTCTTTGGAAAAACAGAACAACATATAAACACACTGTACATTGACGTCAGTGGCTTTCTTTGGGAAGACCTAACAGCATTTAAACACACTGTAAATTAACATCAGTGGCCTTCTTTGGGAAGACAGAACAACATATAAACACACTGTACATTGACGTCAGTGGCTTTCTTTGGGAAGACCGATCAACATTTAAACACACTGTAAATTAACACCAGTGGCTTTCTTTGGGAAGACAGAACAACATATAAACACACTGTACATAGACGTCAGTGGCTTTCTTTGGGAAAACCGAACAACGTTTAAACACACTGTAAACTAACACCAGTGGCTTTCTTTGGGAAGACAGAAACAGCATATAAACACACTGTACACCAATGTTGGTGGCTTTCTTTGGGAAGACAGAAACAGTATATAAACAAACTGTACATTGACGTCAGTGGCTTTCTTTGGGAGGACCGAACTACAAATAAACACACTGTACATTGATGTCAGTGGCTTTCTTTGGGAAGACCGAACAACATTTAAACACACTGTAAATTAACACCAGTGGCTTTCTTTTGGAAGACAGAACAACATATAAACACACTGTACATAGACGTCAGTGGCTTTCTTTGGGAAAACCGAACGTTTAAACACACTGTAAACTAACACCAGTGGCTTTCTTTGGGAAGACAGAAACAACATATAAACGCACTGTACATTAACGTCAGTGGCTTTCTTTTGGGAAGACAGAACAACATTTAAACACACTGCACATCAACGTCAGTGCTTTTCTTTGGAAAGATAGAAACAACACATAAACACACTGTACATTGACGACAGGGGCTTTCTTTGGAAGACAGAAACAACATTTAAACACACTTTTCATTCATGTCAATGGCTTTCATAAGGATGAAAGAAACAACACATGAACACAACTTCCTTCATAAAAAGAATATCATTTATTAAAATGAAATTGTATAATCGATAAAAGCTAAATATATATAACAGTTTTAAAAAGCATAACAATGTTTACAATCTTTTCATTATATATTACATTATTATTTTACAAATTTATTAAGTATTTATCATTTCCTTAAAAACATAAAAATACAAATAGTATGAAAAAGGTATTTCAAATAAAGAAAAATGTTAACAAAACACTTTATTGCTCTATACAGGTGTAAAAAATGTTAAATAAAACACACAAAAAAATCATAAAACCAACAAAACATTAAGGAATCCCATCCAGAAATAAACAAGTTCTCTAATAGCTTCATTAACATTAAACACTAGTTAATTTTAAATGTCTGGTGACACCATAGTTATGGAAGGTACTTGGTTGGTGATTACTTATATGTAAAATAAATGACCAAAAGCAAATCTACTTTAAAGTTATTACAGTTTGTATATTTGCTTTTATTCTAACTGCAAGTGGTGATAAATAACATAGTTTGCAATCTTTGAACGCCAACAAGACTGGTCTGTTCTATTGTTTTACATAAAGTGTCAACATTTACTTTTTCTACACTCAAATCCCTTCCATTATGATACAAAATTAATATAGAGTATCCTGGAATCCAAAATTCGAACATTTGTGGGTCGGCTACCTTAGTCAAGATCTTTTTTCTATACAGGTAAAAATGCACATGCCTCTTTAGTGTGTAAGAATTAAGTACATTTATTTCTATACTTGTTTGGTAAACTCATCAGCCTCTTAAATGGAAATGAGACTTCATATTAATTTAATTTCAGCAAACAAATATCAAGTTTCAGCGCCAAGAATGGTGTTGAAATACTATACAATACAATTTAATCATTAACCCTGTTTCAATAGAAGATGGCAGGGTTATTAAGTTCACACCAATGCATTTTCTAAATTTGTGTAAAAATACCCAACAACTCAATTTTAATTTAAAATGAACCACGCTTGTTTGGCATTAATTGTCAAGATTATTTTTAGTTTAAAATTAATGACATTTTGCTGAAGTTTTTGCTGAAATAAAGATTAAAATCAAGGAAGCTTATTGTACAAACTTATCAACAAAATATACATCATTTGTCCTATTACATTAATTTATATCAATAGGTATCAAGAGTGTAAGTTTTAAATAAATATTAAATCTTAAAACTTCCCAAAAATATAGAGAACAGTCATTGTAATGGCACAAACTTGATGTACTGTGGATATTCTGACTTATTAGCATAAGGAATCCTGAAGAAATTATATCAGTTACCAAGGAAAAAGTCAGAAACCAAGATATTATGTTGGTAACCAAGGAGTCAAGTCATTAACCAAGAAGTAAAGTCTGTAACCAAGGAATTGTGTTGGTAACCAAAGAATAAAGTCAATAAACAAGGAATGATGTTGGTAACTAGGGAATAATGTCAGTGACCAAGGAATAAAGTCAGTAACCGATGAATTAGTCAGTAACTAAGCAATAAAGTCACTAACCAAGAAATTACTTCAGTAACCAAGGAATCAAGTCAGTAACAGATGAATTACGTTGGTAACCAAGCAATAAAGTCACTAACCAAGAAATTTTATCAGTTACAAAGGAATAAAGTCAGTAACCAATGAATTAACTCAGTATCAGTAAGGAATAATGTTGCTTACCAAGGAACTATGTCAGTAACCAAGAATAAGGCCAGTAACCAAGCAATAAAGTTGGCAACCAATGAATTATGTCAGTAACCAAGAATAAGGCCAGTAACCAAGCAATAAAGTTGGCAACCAATGAATTATGTCAGTAACCAAGAATAAGGCCAGTAACCAAGCAATAAAGTTGGCAACCAATGAATTATGTCAGTAACCAAGAATAAGGCCAGTAACCAAGCAATAAAGTTGGCAACCAATGAATTATGTCAGTAACCAAGAATAAGGCCAGTAACCAAGCAATAAAGTTGGCAACCAAGGAATTATGTCAGAAACCAAGAATAAGGCCAGTAACCAAGCAATAAAGTTGGCAACCAAGGAATTATGTCAGTAACCAAGAATAAGGCCAGTAACCAAGCAATAAAGTTGGCTACCAAGGAATTATGTCAGTAACCAAGAATAAGGCCAGTAACCAAGCAATTAAGTTGGCAACCAAGGAGTTATGTCAGAAACCAAGGAATAAAGTCAGTAACCAAGAAATAAAGTTGGTGACCAAGGAATTATGTTGGAAATCAAAGAATTAAGTCAGTGACCAAGGAATTAAGCTTGCAACCAAGTAATATTAGTAGCCAAGGAATTAAGTCGCAAATCCAAGTTTGAATATAGGTATTAAGACTCATTTTCAGTCAACAAGGTAATGCAATGTTCACATTTAAACAATGCACTCAATCCTCACACATATTTAGCTGGATAGGTTTATCTGTGAGCAATAAAATCTTCAATGTCTTTAAAGCACACCATGTTATTCAAACAGAAAAGAAAAACATTGTTTTGTCTCTGTAATTGGTATTGAACAAGGTTGCATGTTACCATAAAATGAATCAAATATCTGTTTCAGGCGATATAAAAAGTACAAATCTTGCAAGCCAAGGAAATTTCAAAACTGTTTCACATACATGTATCTACAAGTATAACAATTACTGGTAGCATTTCCATGGTAACAAAACAGTCAATCAAAATTGGTCAGAGTGATAAAATCCTCAACCGTTTCTACAAATCCAGTAAAATGAAAACAATAATAAGCGTCAATAAATACTGAAGTACGTAGAACACCGCATTCATTTTCACCACCCGAACCCAATTAATAAAAGCCTAACTAATTTTACAGCATCTTGTACATTGATTGAATACATTTCATTTTGACAGAAAAATTGGCACATCAAAGATAAAATACCGCAGTATAAATACCGGTAAAATCATATAAACATATACAAATTAGATTTTTTTGGCTTAGAATTCAACAGCTTAGATAGCTTTAAAATGAATTTGTCAAACTGACATACATATCAAATAAACATTGTTAAAATATGATCTAAGTCACAGTAAACTTAAAATCACTTCATCAGCTTTACTAAATTCAGTCAAATGAAAAAAACAACAACATAATTATTGAATATTAATTAAATAATTAATAAATCTACAAGTTGAATCAATTATCAGATTTGTTAGTAGCAGCCATGATTTGATTTTATTTTCAATTCAGATACATGCATTTTTTTCTAGATTAAGTATGACAAACAGGTATATGAAGTGATTGTAGTTCCAATTTACAGCACAATCTTACATATTACATAAAAACACACTGAATAATTATTGTTGAGGACCAGTTAGATAATATTCAATGCGTAGAAATACGATTTTAACATCCTCAATCATAATTATGACAATGAAATAATCACGTATCCATGCCATAAAATTATCTGAACAATACCAGGTTTAATTAACAAAATTATTTATTAACATAAAATACACACTATTTAAAGCATTAAAAGATTGTTAAACATTATCTTTCAATAAAAACAAATAAATCAGGGAAAATAAAAGAAAATGGTTAAAAATTTAAATTTACATAAAATCAACATATTAATGTTACCAACTCTGTTGCAGTTAGATAAAATAAACTATCACTAAAACTCCCTATTTTCTATGCATATACATTACCCTTAACTTCACGGGACCATTTCATTAAGATTCCTAGGAGCGGTCTTGTAATTAGGAGATACCAATCTCCTATGGAGTGGTTTCCCCTGAGAAGCAGAATAGATCTCTGCCACCACGAGAGAGTATATATGGATTTCAGCTATACTGTATGATATCTTTTATAAATTTTGGGTATATAGTTTTTATAACATTTCAATTATTTAAGGTGAATGGGGGTTGAAATATGCAATAACTTTCAAAATTTACAATCTTAATCCTTGTATCCTGTGATATCTATTCAAAGTCATGTGATTTGCATGGTGGCAGTGATAACTGTTCAGTAAGGGCAGTAACACTGCTTGGAGTTCAAGGAGCGACCTTCAACGTCACAATACAGCGACCTTCAATGTCACAATACAGCGACCTTCAACGTCACAGTTCAGCGACCTTCAACGTCACAGTACAGCGACCTTCAACGTCACCCTACAGCGACCTTCAACGTCACAGTACAGCGAACTTCAACGTCACAGTGCAGCGACCTTCAACGTCACATTACAGCGACCTTCAACGTCACAGTACAAAACTGCACATTCTTAATGAAATGGCTCCCAGATAACAAGTATTTTTAAAACCAACTTTATTATGCAATGAATTAAAATCATTTTAACATCTGCTATTCTAAAGTCTTGTTCTGTAAGTCAAATTGAGCAAACAAGGTATAAAAAGGTTTGAACATACTATTTTGGAGCTTGACTCCATAGTCTACAAAAAATGAATAAAATTAACTATTTCAACTCATAATAATATTTAAACTACGACCAGAATGAAACATAAGTTATTGAATAAATATGCCCTAATATAACTGTGTATTCTATCTAGTCTCTGACAGGCTTAAAATGAAATGAACAAGTCTAAGCGCTGCAGAGGGAACGCATGTCCGTTGTATTAAATGAAAAGGGAGTATAACTCAACAATTATGAAGAGTTATCTGCCTTGCTGTGTGGATTTGTCTCTAGAAACATGTGTACCAAGTTCCATCCATTTCAAATATCTTGAATGAAAAGATAATAATTAAGTACTAAGTGGTAAATGTTAAACCAACATCTGACAGTCTCTGTTCATTATACATATAATGAAGTATTACTTTTCAATAAATTAAATTAGATCATTATCAAGAGCACCCCAGAGCAAACACCAACGCTAGTCTGTTTTTTGGTTTTTTATATAAACGAAGGACATAACTCAATATTCAATAAGGCAGAGTAATGGGCCTTAGTATACATGCTCTAATTATCTCTGGCAACATGTGTACCAAGTTCCATATGAATATCTTGAATGTTTTTTGAGTAATGGCCGATGTTTAAGTATTTGCACAACAACACAAATGACGAGGTCACCAAGGTTATGAAAATGCCTCAACTTTTTTTCTTAGACAAGCTAAAAATTACTAACATGAAAAACACAATCAAGGATAATATATATCTACAGATTCAATACATAATTTGGAATCAAAGATGCTTGCCTTTTTATCAAAATATACACAAACAACAAAATAATCTTACGAATCCTGGAAGTATGGCTTTTTCTTGTTGCACCACATCTATCCATAACATAACATTTACAGGGAAGGAAGGACACATGAAAGAAGTGTTGGTATAGGCAATACTCTAAACAAAATCCTTTTAAAGAAAGGCTACAACTTAGGAAACAACAAGCTCTGTGAATAAAATTCATTTTTGTGCCTCAATAAAATATCCTATCATATGATCTATTGTTGGCATTTTATTTTATATCTCTTGATGTAATATTTACATCATTACTGCAGCTAGTTGTATAAAACTTGGATAAGTTGTCAACAGGTTATCTTAAGGCTAGTTTGCACATTTAAATGATTTGATTGGTTAATATTGATTTTTGAATAAATATTGACCAATCAACAAATATTTTGGCCAACTTTAATCAAACCAAAGACTTAACCAGTTTAACACAATTCACTGCTGATCAGTAGAATGCCAATTGCTTCATCGGTTGGTCTAATAACATGCTTCTTCAGATCCGAAATCAATTAGAAAACATACAAGTTTATTTAATTGATATTCCTAAATATTAAAGATGCACTCTTACTCCCAAATAAGACGTACAAGAATTAATACAATGTTTTAATTTACCTAAAAGGTTGAAAACATATCAAAAACAATGGTTCTTATGAAGGATACTCTTTTTAAATTTGAAGAAAAATGCAGAAAACATGGTATTTCTACCTTATGAGACAATAGTTGATCACTGCTAATCTTTTAGTACCCAATTAGATTTTATATTTGTGAGTTTTCATTATTAAATACACGGTTACAATATTGTTATCAGTTATTAATATTTTCCATTAATGCATTACTTAGTATGTAGTTAAAGGTTAATCACTCAAAATTTATGTTTGTTATACATGTGCTTGTATTAATTTTAAATACGAGTGTCACTTTAATGCGAACATGAAAAAGTATGATGCTTCATTCAATAGCAATGCCACCGTAAGAAAACATGATTCTTATTTGACTGCTTTGCTATGCAGCTTAAATTAAAGAGTGGACATGAAGGAGTGATGCCACAGTAAATAACACCACCGTGAGTAAACATGATTTCTATGTATCGGCCATGCAATGCAGGTGACAAAGTTACAAAATGTTACTGAATATTGTACATCTAGTTATACAGAAGATTATTAAGATGATTGCCTGCTTACTTAAAATAATATCAAGTTTTTGACCAAAAAAAATTCGCCCTCGCTTTGGATGAATTAAATTTAAGATCTTGAAATTCATATTTTGAAAACGAAAAAAAAACTCACTTGATTTTCTCACAATTTTTCTTCAGTATATCACCTATCCTAGCATATTAGCATTTGAAAATTTAAGTACCTTGATTACATAACCCAGCTGCAGTGTACTGTTAGTTGATCTTCAAAATTGAAAAAAAAACAAATGTTAACACAAGTTATGGTAGCAAGTTATTGACACCCTGCATTTAGTTATCACATAAAGCTTCACAGACACCTTTAATCATGAGTAGCAAAACATCTTAAGTTACATCTTTCCCACGACTGAGGAAATGGGTCTTTTACACTCACAAATGTATCATTTAACATCGAGTCTATATTATGCTAAATCTGACACATTGACATCAAAACTCTTGACTTTATGGTCCTTCGTTAAATATCACACCATACATTCCTTTTTTCAATTCTTGAAAACAAATCCATCTATGTATAATCTATAATAATACAATTTATTTCACCTGGCAAAATTCCTTCATGTGAAAGCAGCTTAAATTGTGACAAAAATCACAAATATGACTACTCAGTATACCGTACATAACACAATCAACCTGTCGGCATGAAAACTATTAAGTATTAATCTTTTCAAGTTTTCTCTCTTCCGTAACAGTTTCTTTCAATGTTCGAATGGCATCAGTCCTCACAAAGTCAATCTCGTGGTATTCTGTATGTGCAGGCGGTGCTGTGGTGGCGTGTGGAGAGCGTACCGGCTCCTTGTCAGACGCGTCGTCGTGGTCAAGGTCGACATATTTCAGCTCTGTGTCTTTGTTGGCGGGTGCAGGTGGAATGTTCTCCCATACATCCTGCAGAGAGTAGATTTTTGTATTAAAAAGGTATCCCGTGTGCAGCTATGTGAATTTTAGATAACTTAGCCAGTATTCAATTTAAATGTTATCCATATCCACATGCCTCAGTGATTCAATTCAGTCCATTGGCTAATCAATTTCACCAAGGTGATCCAGGTTCAATTCCTGGCGGTGGAGCATGTGAATTTGGTAAGTGATCACAAATATTGAATATTATACAGTTCACTGATGAAGTGTATATCCATTTTTATGGACCATCGAAGGTGATATTTACAGAGACAAAGTCAAAGTGAATATCACTTTTTTCCATAAACATGATATACACCAATATCATCAATCTGGAAATGTTTTATTCTACGCTTGCGGTCATCTTTTAGATAAACAAGCCCCGATTCTTATACTCTTGCTTGGCATTACATTTTTGAACAAGTCCTGCTACATAAAATCCAGAATTTGAACATGCCGGGAAAGAATTTTACCAGTGCAGGCTTGTGCTAATTTCGACCACTGAGCTTGTAGTACTGTATTATATCATGCATAGGACGCACTTGTTTACCCCCAATTCTCGTCTTAAAAATTGCCTGCGTCCTTTCTATGCTATTAGAATTTCATCTGTTTTTTTCCAAGTCCATTTCAGGTCGAAAATATCGGACCGGGGAAGAACGCAGTAATAGTAAGTATGTGTACTGCGTCACCCAAGAGAACAACTGACATAGGTAAAATCACGCAAGTTAACACACACAGAAATATATTAAATGTTTACTTTAAAATGATTTATTGAGAAATAAATTGAAAACAAACATGAGTGTTTACTTTTTTACAAAAGGGACGCTACTCACAAAAACTCGATGTGAGTCAGCATTTAACTGGATTGAGTTATAACGGCAGCGGAAAATCGGGAAAGGAGGTAAATATCAATTAATCGTTGTTCATGATTTTAATGTTTTGATATTTTAAAAAACATTTTGTTGTATGTTACTGTTTTAAAAAATTAATAAAGGAATGTGCTAGTAGCATTATTGTCACTATCAAATCTTTTCAAATATAAGGTGTGAAAAACACCCGCTGTCTGTCATTAGAAAAACATCAATAGAACGAACTATTGTGATGGTAATACCGTATGGTTGTTTGTTCGCACTTTACCCGTCATGCCTTCCGCTGGCAAGGATAATTACCGACACGCAATTAACAATGCCTGACATGCTTTATTCCGCGCAGCGACAAGCCTTATCAAAACAATCATCAGTTTTGATGATACACAGTTTTGCAACGGTTGACTGTCATTCAGAAGGCATGTCGAAACTATTGCAACGGTTGACTGTCATTCAGAAGGCATGTCGGAACTATTGCAACGGTTGCAACGGTTGACTGTCAGTCAGAAGGCGTATCGGGACTATTACAGCATTTGTATTAGTCTTATAATATGCGTGAATGTTCTCAAAATGTCAAGACTTATATCATTGTTCTGTACACTAAATTACCGAAATGTTAAATTACCGAAATACGACGATAATTATCGAAATACACAAGACAGTTATCGAAATATGCCATATATATACATTATTTTTTTTTACTTCAATATATGTTATAAATACTTTACCAACCTCAGTTTTTCGGCTCCGATTTTGATATTTTTCCGCTGCGTCCTATCTTATATATTAAGGGTTTTTACCCGTTTTTTTTCAACTATTTTCTTGCCTGCGTCCTATCTATGCTAGCGTCCTATACATGATATAATACGGTAATAATCTTTCAATAATATTTTCGTTTATCAAGTCGTAAAATGCTATACTTAAAAAATGACGCCACACTGATGTGAAGTCTACTTCCAGCCGCTTATTTTTATCACAGCCATCAACAGGAATAACATCAGGTGATATGCTTGTTTTGTTTTATTTGAGTTTATCAAGGTCTGCCCGCGCCCATTGGCTGCATTATGGCTTGACCCCGCCGTGACGCCATCACGACTTAAATTGTGTTTAAATGCCATAAGTGACATGAGATAGAAGTGACAGCAAATCTAGGCATTGGAAGACTTGAAGAAACAGAGTGAGATACAAGAAATCCGGGTGCGATATCCTAGCTCTTTGCGAAGAGACCTCTTGGTTCTTTAACGTGCTCGGTGTAAAGCACCGATACACGGGATACAACTTTCCTGGGTTGAACCAGTACTGAGTACACCACTTTCCCAAGCACTAACCTTTAAATGCCAAGCACCAGGCAAGGGAGCTACTTGTACCAGCTTTTAACGTCTTTCGGTATGACGCGGTCTGGGATCGAACCCACGACCTCCTGCTCCGTAAGCGGACGCTTAACCACAAGGCCACAGAGAGGGTTATATGCCTACCTGTTTATTGACAATATCACTTCTTGCTAGTGTATATAACTTTCTATGGCTTGTCACATGACAGCATCTCGACCAATAAAAAGGGTGGAAATAGAGCAAGCATACTACAATACACCATATCTACTATACCGGTGATCCCATGTCCTCATCATCCTCATCACTGGTTGAGAAGTCAGGATGTCGATCCACACGCTGTGGTAGTGGCACGTTTGTATTCACGAGATTTGGCCTCGCATTTGATGGGCTTCTGTGCGGAGAAGAACATATATGATTCAACTTTATTTACTCGATAAGTTCAAAAAGGTAGTGCAGAACAGTTTCAGAATCAAAAAAAGTGTGCTCGATCCATGATAAATCATCAACTTTATATAGAAGATAACTGTTTGTTTTCGGTATAAGATCACAATGTATTTCACCTAGATATTTCACACAAGAAGTAGCCTTTTGGTAATCATGAGGTGAAATTTATTGCAAACTTGTACTGAAACACAATTTTTCTTTGTATTATATATGCCTAAAATGATATAAAATGACAAATAATTATTGTTTGTCATTAAAGTGCCATTTATATGTGCCAAATAGTATACTCCAACACAGTTTTAAGCATTAAAATTTGTGCTGTTCTTACTTTCTTTTGACTCTCGGTGATTCTTCATTTTTCTTTTTGAAACTTCTGGTGCGTGCTGTGCTGAATATTGAGTAGGTGTCGTGCTTTTCGCCGAGGGCTCCTGAAAATACATATTTGAGATAAAATTAGGACAGTGGAGAACCGTATTATACTTAATGTATAGGACACACTTTTTAACCCCAGAATGTTGGGAGAGAAATTGCCTGTGTTGTATATATGTATTAGGTTTTGATTTAAGTTTTCTTGAGTCCATTTCAGGTATTTCAAAACTGCCTGAGTGCATTTACTCAGGAATCATTCACAACCATGGATCCAGAGCAAAAATTTGAGAGTCAGAAGCATTACTTTGTGCACAGGAAAATCAATGAGTACATGGCTGGTATTCATAAACATAAAATGAAGCACTAAAAGGGAGTTAAATTTTTCTAATAATTTATGGAGCAAGTGTTAGTAGGAGTAAATGTGGAAAAAACATATTCAAAACATTAGGACTTCATACTGACTTGAACAATGTTTTTAAAAAGATTTGAAAGTTTATTTTGAGTCAACTTTTAAAGCATAGCAATCAGGCTCATCTTTTATCACCTTTTTGGACCCTTATGCAGACAATGCGAATGTCCGTCGGACAGTCGGACATGTCCAGTATATTTTCATTTTGACCGACGAAACTTTTGTTTTGGTCGGTCACAATGTCCGGTGAAAAAATACAGTCAGCACCGTTTAATTTTCGGAAAATTTACTTTCAGTTTCTAAATAAATGTTCAGAGGTATTTTTAACTATTATATCATGATTATTCAGCGTGTTAATCCGTGTATCACTATTTTTAAATCCCGTTTCGACATGTTTCCGTAAAAGCCGATAAAACGCGTAAGGTTCCGATTTCAGCTCGTACTCTAATACTTTTATTTTACGGAAATGTTCGGAAATTACAAAATTCCGTATGTATTTATTTTCGGCGAAGTGGTTCCCGGCAATCGTGTTAATTTAAATACCGAGCTGACTTTCTTTCCGCTCTGTTTAACATTGTCAATAACAAGAACTCTACTTTCGTTTTTGCATAAATGTTGTGTCTGAGTTTGACTTGTAGTACAATTCGTTACATTTTATAACCGTACTGTATCTTTAATTTAAAGATGAATTAAAAGAGTAAGATCTAGCTGTTCCATGGGTAGACGAATGAGTTTTTTTTGGAGGCAAGGGAAGAAAAAAATTATGACATAAGATCCGAATATTGATTTTTTTACATATGTTTAGCTTTTTTTGTAATTTATTATAGTACTGTAGGACAAATCTAACCAAAAAGATCTAAACCTGTTATAATGGGGAATTACAAAACTTATTTTAAAAAGAGGCTTTAAATCAAGGTTTAGACTGAATACTGTTTGTAACATTGCGACAGGTAAAAATTTGGTGCGACAGGTAAACTTTCAGTGTTTACCTGTCGCAATGTCCTGTGAAGAAGAAAAAGTTTTCGCGTTGTCTGCCTTATGGTGATAATTTTGTTTGCCATTTGTTGTTATTATTGTAAAACACAAAAGGTTTTTAGTGATACCAAAAAACAACAACGGTACAATGTCAAATGGCACAACGGGTCTTTCAAGAAGATTGGAAAACGAAGATGATTTAGTTGGTTTTACGTTACCAATATGTTAGTTTATTTCTGGCTCATTAGCACTCAAACCTAGGCGTTCTTTTTGAACAGGATGCATAACAAAATAGTAAACTCACAGGGCTTTTTCTATAGTACCCACAGGTCCGACTATCGGACCCATTCCCAAAGCAAAATATAAGATATTTTTCCCAATTTTCATAAAAAAATCCCAATCATTTTTTTTTTTTTTTTTTTTAGAAAGTCTTTTTACATGTACTGGATCATTTTCAACATCATATCAATTATGTGATGTTAAGTTTTTTTGATAATTGAATTCGGAAATCATTGATTTTTATCACATTTAGATATCTGTATGAAATATTATCTGTCCATGATCGATTTATTGCAATAGATATTTACACCCAAGGATTGATATTTCAGCAAATTTGGGTCTTTTAAAGGGAAATAAACTAATATAAAACCATTTCCTAATTCGCTGGAGACTAGACAGCTTTTTCTTTTAACTGTAAAATTTCCCAATTTCGGCATTTTCACGACGCAAAATTTCCCAAAATGTCTAGGGTCTTCTTCCCAAATTGGGCAGAAAAAGCCCTGACTCAACTGGCATGGTCCAATGTAAGATTTTAAGTCAGCTTCTGACACCATATATAACAAGAAGGCTGATAAGCCTGTCTGGTCTACCAATGAATTAACGACATAAATTTATTACTTACCCGTTGGTTTATCAGGTCTTGGAGGAGGTATGGCAGGCCGTGACGGGGGAGGATGATCATATATTGACTGTCGACCCTCAAAAGAGTCATCAAACGAACTTTTACCAGACATATCAGTATATTCTACCTCATTGTCTGTACTGCTTGATTTACGAGCTTTCGATACAGGGCCAGTTGGCACAGTATCCATTGGAAGGTACATGTCACTTGGTTGTTCCACAACACCCTTGTGGGCATTAATGTATCTATGTTCCACAATGCCTGCATTGCAAACACTCGGAGGAGGTGGCGTAGACATTAAGAGTTTATCCGTGGAATCACCATTTGAGAGATTTGAAACACTAGGATTGTCTAAAGACTTTGGGAAATCGTACATCTCGCTGAGATCAACATTGGCCATTTCCGAAGTAGGAAGCACCATTCCCGAATGAGGAGGAGGGGCAACCACAGAGTTTATATCCACACTTTTGCCTTTTGATTTTTCTGTAAATACCTTACTGTTAGTAGGAATATTCATGTATGCCTCTTGATTACAGGCTGGAGGCTGTAAATGTCCCGGTTTTGGTGGGCGACTGGGTGGTACGGTGTGCAGCGAAATATTTTGGTTGTGACTGGGTGGGACGTCATATAAATCATCAGTGGTTAGTTCGTCATCCCCACGCATTGGCGGGACGTCGTAAGTTTGTGAAGTATGCGAATGTGAATCCATTTTTTGGCTTTCACTACTAGAGGAACGTGGTGTACTAGGGCTACTTTTGCTTGGAGGTGGAATATCGTACGGTTCCAAACTAGATGTAAGTGGCCGAGTTGGAGGAACTTTGTATAAATCTTCAGACTCGAGACTACTAGGTCTAGGAGGAATATCATACGTCGCCCTGAACACATCATTGTCAAGATTTGATGAATAACCAGGGGGAGGGGGAGCAATTTCGTCAGGCACACTATTAAGACTTTCCTGTCTGAATGTCTGTTTTGGCTTATTGCCTGAAGTGCAAGATTCAAGGGGAATGTACTCCTCTAGTTGGTTTGCAGGCTTCACAGAAGATTTTGGTTTCACATTTTTTGACACAGACGTTGTTACGGTGCGTGTCGATGGCGATGATCGCACAGCTGGAACAGTGGAGCTTAAGGTCTGCGGTTTTGTCATGATTCCAACAGCTGAGGCGGGAATACCAGACTGAGGCTGTACCGACTGTACAGAACGAGACGGGAGATTTTCACGATGTGGCGACTTTGGACTTTCTGCTTCTGCAAAATATAATAAATTCTTCAATTATAAACGAAGAAATGAAATTGATTCTTTCAGTTCTTGAATATCTGTGTATATAAAATTTATATCTTTTTCCTATTTTGTGCGTTCCAACACTAATATTTTCTGGTTTTTTTATTAATTTTTTTATGGAACTAGGGGTGTTTAAGTAAAGATTTTAATTGTTTAAAACTTTAAACTTTCAGAGTGTGATGTTACTATGGATTTAAGACTTTCAGAGTGTGATGTTACTATAATGGATTTAAGAATCTCCAAGTGTGATGTTACAATGTATTTAAGACTTTCAGAGTGTGATGTTACTATAATGGATTTAAGACTCTCCAAGTGTTATGTTACAATGGATTTAAGACTTTCAGTGATTATCTCCGTTGGCTGTCCGGATAGCTAAGTGGTTAGCGCATTCCCTTCTCACCAAGGCGACCCAGGTTCTGGCCTCGGCTCATGTGAGTTTTGTTGTTGGTCGCTAAGTCAGACAAGTGGGTTTTCTCCAGGTTCGCTGGTTTCCCCCAAAACATATGACCACACTCTGGACCAACATTATGCCAACCAGAATGACTTAGTATAAGTCAATATAACTTTCTTCACAATCGTTGTAACAGTCTTTGCCTTAAAAAATTTTCAGCACTTGTCCTTTCGGGAAAGTAATTGAAGAAAACCACTTGTCCAAAAACAGTTTTACTTGCCCAAAATAATCAATTCATGGGTAAATGTACGAAAGCCAATATTTCAATATAATAATAAAGTTCAATCAGGATTTGTGAATTGTTGCTGAAGAAATTATGAAAACAGGGATCAAAATATCGGAAAAATGCACTCGCCCTAAGGGCAACCACCTGGGAATTTTGACTTGCCCGAAACAGTGTTTACTTGTCCCAGGCTTCAGGCAACCCAGTTGCAACGAAAACTGTTGTAAAATAAATAAAGTTTAAAAAAAAGAAAAAGTTCCTAGACTGAAATTTTGAAACGGCCCCCTGAATAATTATTTTGTAAACGTATTTTATACTACATACATTGAAAAGTGTCTATATTTGTTCACTTAAGTCACATATTTTAACCACAAGATCTACGATATACTATTAAATAGGTACTTTCAAATTCTGGAAATCTTTAACTTCAAGGATGTGATAAAGTACAAATGACGTAGATATTAACCACCACATTAATAACACCTGTGTTTGAAGCCGTAGAAAACAAATGTGCAATGTTGATGTACACTGAATGATTCTCGTGTTTTTTGTCGTTCAAATATTGAATGGTGTAAAATAAAATATACACAGATAGGTACATTTGTATTCAATTTAGCAAAAACATTCAAGACATAAATAGAGGACAAAAAACAAGCAATATAACCTTATTCAGATTTTAATCCTACTATTGTATAAAATCACATTTTAAGTCTGATGTTTTTGTAAATGAAATCTATATCTTCAGTTTCTTATAATAAAAGAGCAAAAACAGAGACTAACTACAATGCACGTTATGCGTGTTCAGTTACCATCAGAATTTTTATGATTTTTGTTTTTTATTATTATACTAGGGCTTTGCTGACAATAATGTCTACGCCAACAACTGCCCCAACACCAGCAGCAACAACAGCACCAACAATAGCATCATCATCAGCACCAACTATAGCACCATCATCAGTAGCAACAACAGCATCATCATCAGCACCAACAATAGCATCCACATCAGCACCAACATTAGCACCATCATCAGCACCAAGGCTATGACAATATCATGATTTGGAAACTCTATACTTTGAAAACCAGGCAATGTAAAGACTAGCCCCAAAAACGTAAGTGAAATAATTTTTTACATTCTTAAATCAAAACCAACCTGTCTCATCTGGTTTCATTCCACAGACAGAGCACAAGTTTTGTACCCACGTCGACATTTGCTCCTCCGTTTCAGTTGCCAGAAAATACGTCCGCTCCTTACTCTTATGGGTCGTCTTTATCGCGAGCAGGTATTGAAACTGGTCGGAGTCGAGATGCTCGATAATTTCCGCACACTGTTCGAGGTCGATTGATCCCCGCACGCGTTTACAATTCTCGTCGCTGTAGTAGTTCAGGAGGTACGTGCCTGGCAGACTTTGTGCGGGCTTCGACAAAACAAAGTATCGTTTCTTCCATTTCTGAAAAATATTATTACATCCGTTTATTTCTTTGTAATGCTTTATGAGATTTGAAATAATAATTATCATTAATAATAATACTTTTGGTAAGGAAACCATCTAGTTCTGAAACATAAAACAGAAATTAATTTAATTATTTTGCACCTAGTCTTCAGCATACCATAAAACCTTTACGGAAATATTTGCTAAATTAAGCTCTTCAAACTTCAACTAAGCTTATGATGATGTTGCTATGTTGTGAATGATGAATTACAAAACAGGATTTGTAGGAAATAACAAATTTGTACTAATTCCCATTCTAACAAACCATGTTATGTTCTCTGATGCACTAATAATAAAATTTCTGACATGCTAAACTATTAGCAGTATCATGTTAGTAACCACAAGCTACTGAAAAAATACATAAATCGCACCACTCATCAAATTCTGACTCACTCAGTCAAGTAAAAGCCATGAAGACCATACAGTGACTAAATCTTTTGGGCAATAAAAACATGAACTAGGTAACATTTATTGTTAATTCAGCATATTTCATGCCAAATTAATTGTTAAGTAATTTAAGCAAATGAATAATAACTTTCTTGGTGTTAGGCAGGAATAGCTCAACTCGAGCCAGCAAACGTGTGCAAACCACTAAATAACGCACTTCATAAAACCAATTAATGACATAAATGAAAATTTGGCAGTTGCTTTAGTCAGATTTAGCTTTCTGAACTATTAAATCACAATCCCATTTGCAGGAGACATGAGCGTCAACACTAATTTTTATTGGGCTTAAACAAATTTCATTTCAACTCCAAATCAGCATACATAATTTATATTCTCATTTTTTTTTCTTTTCTTAATTGGAAATTTGTAAAGTGAAGCTAGCTTACAGTAGTTCATTTTTTTATCAATTTATTTTGTGAATGATTACCAGATAAATTTGATTTGTTTTCTCTTTTTCATCTCAATTTAAAAGGCAATGATAATCACATCATAAAAACAACAATTTTGCTAATAATAATTTAGAAACACATGAACCCCATTTTTATATAATTTTGTAGTTAAGACCTCTCTTTTTTTTCTACCTGAATATTATTCAAAAGTACACATGTATCATGTAAGACAAACTACTAATTCATTCTACCTCAACTTAATCAGAAGTTCACTCTTGTTATGTAAGACAAACTACAAGTTATTTTTTTTTTCTTGGAAACAAATGATTTCTTGGAAAACATACACTACATTAATGACCAAAATACTGCTTGGATAATGCTTATTACTCAAGTTTGAATTATAATACCAGGAATAGCTGTTTGTCATCATGAATCATAGAGGGTAATTTTGGACCTAGGAAGGATTTACAACAGTGCAGTAAACTACATACTTCTGAAATATTTCTCCTATGTATGAAATAACCTCCTAGAACTCATGGTGGAATAGAAATACATAATTATCTCCCTTTGGTTCTCATGAACGGTTACAAAATACCATCACACAAATTATGAGAAGGCTAGGAGATTTTCACCATTATTCAATGACCAAAAACCATGCAAAATTTTTAAATGATAAAAGTTATATAAAGCCAGAATTTGCTAGAAAACGCTTTTCTTTAAAACCCAACTAAAAAAGATTGCCTTCGCTGCTACTATTTCAACCTACATTTCCATCCAGTGAAATCACTTCCATACGGACCATGCTTAATCATTAAGAATTTACAATATATTAAAGTGACCATAAATAAATTGCTAGATTTTCATCTCCACCCCACAGCTCTTTGATCTCAGCCGCCCCTTCAATTTTATTGACTCAAAAAAATTACTCAATAATTTGAACTCAAGGTCCGTTTTTGCTGATCTGTCCCGGCAACAACATTCATTCATACAAATAGTGTTGATGTTAAACAATCACATGTAAAAAAGGATGATTATTATGTTTGTGTTCGTGGTTCGTCTAAAAAAACACACATGTATATGGTCCCTTAAGTGATAAGAAAGAGCATGAACACATATTCAACAGTGAAAGTCATCTAAGAAGAATAAATAAAAAAATGTCACCCTCCCCCCACCCCGCTCACATTCAAAATAAAATTGGATGAAAATCGAGCAATGATTTCAAATTGGCCTAACATACATTATGTCATAATATGGTTCACCACCTGCTGAACACAGGTTACAACTCAGGACATTCAGAACATAAAAAATTAATGACACTCCACTTGCTATGCTCTTAAAAATATTAATCCTTAAGATTTTACCTAATATGTTCTTAAACTATTACTTAGACAAAAAAAACACAGCCAGTTTAATTAACAAGAGCATCTCCTGCACACTTGAGATTACAAAATCTTTGGGTTTGTCTGATGGTACCAAGTATCTGTAAGGCCAAACAAAGAAGCTATTTGTTTTCACTAAATTCTCCAAAAAAATAGGGTAGGTAGGTATAGGCAGACCTTTTTTTGAGATGATTCTCATCTGATTCTGTACCAAACCGACTTATATTGGTGTATGGGGTATATAACTATTGCAGAAAATTTTAAATATAAAATGGTCTCATTCTAACAATAATTGTTCACTAAAAACATCCTCCTTTTTAGTAAAGTTCAAAAAATTCCACACTACGGCAAAAAATGCAGGGTCAGGAGGAAAAAATCGGGTCGGCCCAGTTAGTGGAAACTAACATTTTTTTCTTATGCCTAATTGACAGTACCATGCATCCATCTGCCAGTGCAGAGAGTTAACAACCACAGGAAATAGATGAAACCACACAGCACTTGTAGAACAATGCAGCCACCACCCTGATATTCCAAGTATCTTTAGAATGACTGATGCATCCTTTCAAGATGTCACTCAAGATTCCTGTATAATATTTACTTACTTGCCCACGGAAGATTCCTTTCATTAAAACCGTTTTGTTTTTCACAGGAGAGTGGCCACATGAGCAGCCACTAAGTTATATATTCATTCATTATGTCAATTTATAGTTAAAGGCCTATATATCTTATGAGGCTTAGGGATAGAGGAGCGAAAAGGATATCTTAAAGGCACACAGTATAAGTTAATGCCAAAAATATTATTTCTGAATTTTGATGCAATATCATGTTTAAATTATTTGACTTCGATGATCCATTTTTTTTAAAAATAAAGCCTAAATTAAAAAAATGTTTTTAATTAGTAGCAACGTGGCCACAAAATTCCAAGTTGAAATAGTGCCAAAATATTGCTAATGTTTTGACAGTATTTTTGCATCAACCTATTTTGTGGGCCTTTAAAGGGTCTAGATACCAGATCGTCCAAAACTCGGCAAATACAGTATTTCCCCAAAACAATCCTAGAATTGTCAATGCAGCTATAGTAGCAGGCCAATAATGTAGATCACTTCACATGGTTTAAATAATAAACGCAACAATCATGTTGCCGTCTCATCTGTGTTTCCTCGTTTCAAATAGTGCATAATGATGGTTTCCGAGTTTAAATCATATCTGTTCATGAGTGCAGATAAATATATTGACACTGTTTTTTAACTTACTGGGACTTACGTGGTAGACAAGCCTAATGAATTTTGAATTGGAAAAATGCACAAAAACTGCGAAAGATGCATGTGTATTAAGCAATGTGATTCATCAGTAAGTAAGATTCAATGTGTTGTATACAACAATGACAATTTTTTAAAAGTTTTTGACAATTTTCTTTTTTTCTTGCTATTGTATCATCTGATGTCTAAGTCCCTTTAATATAGAAAAGGGCCTCATTAAAATTGCAACAACAAAAAGGTGCATACAGAATACAAATTAATATACAAAAGTGAATAAAAAATACAAAAACATATACAACAATTGTGACAACTTCCAAGTACTTGTGTGATAAATAATTTATTCAAATTCAATTTATGAGTTTATTGTACATACTTCTTGAAAATCTCATATCCTAACCAGCACCAGGACAAAATATTTCACAATATTCTGTGAGTCATTAATGGGGTTATTTTTCCACTTTTAATATAACTGAATTTAAGTACTTGTAATCAAGATATAATTTAACTGAAATTTGAACGAAAACACCGTAATAGTTTCTGTCCAATAACAAAGGCCATCAAACAACTGCGATTAAGGAAGTGATAAACCTGTACGAAAGTGTTTCCTTGAATCAGTAAACATCACTTCGGAAGTATCATCAATTTATTTTAAAGGAGAAATCATGACTATAGATTAACAAGCTTTTTCATCTAAGATAAAGATAATGTGGACACTTTGTGTAACCGGATCAATTTGCAATGACCTTGAGGCTTATCGTGCAACACATGCTGAGGCCCCACGTTGGGCACCAAATGTAACAGACTACACAAAATACTATGTGCATATTTCAGGGTTCGAACCCACTACCTCTTGCTCTGCAGGTGGACACTCTATCGCGTTGCTATAAAACCTAGCTCCATAGCATGGCAGTATAAGTGCCGCTACATACATCGAAAACCCATTTACATTTGTCTTAAAATAAATCTACAATTTAAACAAGAATGCTGCGGAGTAAACATCAACACTTGTTTGTCATTGTTTTTTATCAGTCGATACAAGGTGCACAACTCAATAATTATTAAACATCCTTCAGAGTTGTGGGTCTTGCTACACTTGTGTTCCAAGTTTTATTTGAATACAGTCGAAATCAGTTGGCTCAAACTCTCACGGACCGCCGAATAAACCTCGAGCCTCCGATTATTCGAGCCAAATTTAGCAGGAATGCTCACCTTCGGTTTATAGAAATCGGTCCTTTACATCCATTTCGAGCCAACGAGGAATTCGAACCAAGCGAGTTCGATCCAACGGGTTTCAACTGTATCTCAAACAATCTTTATATTATGGCCAACTTGTTAAAGATTTTACACAACAACATCGATGATGATGCCAACACCAAGGCCATGAGTCAGACAAAACCTGATCATTCTTACATTTCTCTACGAAAACAGATGAATCAAAATTGTGATATAATGAGGTATATATAAATGTGAACTTTATACCAAAGCACCCATATATGTTCCATTCAATTTTACACAATATCAACATACCTGTAATTGTTTAATATTTATACCCTTTAAAAAAAATCCCAGTTAAATTCAAGGATACAATGTAAAATAGCAATAAGGATAACTGTTCTAGCTTAATGTACCTTACAGGTAACTGAATATCAACTAACTATGTCAGATCAACAATTTACCATTTGATGTGTATCGTTTTCAATATAAGTAGTCATTACAATTCACAAAGTGAAAACATGGAGGCGTTTGTTTTGTATACATATTTATATTTATATATATAGAGAGAGACTTTATTGTTAAGATGATATAGCATGTTTAACAATTTTGGACGATAAAATGTTGTCAACATATCCATGTTTGTATGTTGATTAAGAAACTACAAATAATGGACTCTACTGTGAAATCTGGTAAGTTTTAGTTACATATCTTGTTTCTTTTCTTGTACCTCAAAGACATTAAATTTCTTCATATGTG
This sequence comes from Mya arenaria, assembly GCF_026914265.1. Classification (NCBI taxonomy): domain Eukaryota; kingdom Metazoa; phylum Mollusca; class Bivalvia; order Myida; family Myidae; genus Mya; species Mya arenaria. Next base: position 24,921,854 of record NC_069124.1, on the reverse strand, counting down.
TTGTTTATCTCAATAAACGAACCCACAATGATATTAATCAACATTTTAGACACAAACAATATGCCAGATGCCTTATGTTTTGCTAGTGTGAGTTTCAGTGACTATTAAAAGCACTACAAAAGTATAGATGCATACATGCCATATCCCCCGGCGGGGGGAAATATCCCCCGGAATTTCTACCCATCCCCTGGTCCCCCGCCAGGGGATCCATATCCCCTGGAATTTTTTTAATTTTTTTCAAAACTTGCTTAAGGTTGACAGTGGAAAGCATCAATAATATTATGAGTGTGAAATTCCATGAAGGACCATGATGACTAAGTCCAAAAATTATTGGAATTTGAATGTATTTCTGTGTATTTCTTTCTATGGCCCCCGAGGTCCTTGGGTATATAGGGGATAATGAGAGAAATGGGCTTTTACCTTCCATGTGGCCCCGCAGTGCCTAGTGAATGCGGTGGTTTTGTTTTTGCGCCGAAAATAGTGGGTAAAGGGCCTAACCTTGAGGTGCGGGGGAATTTGGCGGGGATTTGACCAGTACTTTGTCTCTGCAGGGTGGGGATTTTACCAAGAATTGGCTGGAAGTCAAAGTCCCCGCTATTCTCCGGACCTGGGAGGAAGGGGTGTGGTTACAATTGACTGGTGCATTATTGTGGCTACTTGTGAAAATGACATCTTGTTTTGACTTTATTATACAGATCTATTATATAACAGGCAGTATGGAGTACAAAACAAGTGTGCACAACTTCAAAACATACATGTATTCTATAAATTTTTCCAAAAAAAAAGAAAAAAATACGGAAAATCCATCTTATTTTTATTTATTTTTCTCGACGCTCATTTATGGACATCTTTTTCTTAATTTTATTTTAAAATTTTCCAGTAAAACGAAAAAAAAAAAACTGGCCTAATTGAACAAAATAAAAATCATACGAATTGTGTACAATAATGAAATAATAGCGACATATTTGGCGCTTTTTTTGACTGAATTTGTTGCCACGTAGCTAATAATTAAAAAAACATTTATAAAGGCTAATATTTTTGTATCTGTACACAAATTATATTCTTTAGTTTTTTATCACTAAAGCTGCACTCTCACAGATTGAACGTTTTGTCAGCAATCTTTTATCATTGGTTTGCAGATATTTACGCAAAAATTTGCTCTTCCCAAAACAAAAAATAAAAAAGTTGTAAAAATGGTATATCTGTGAGAGAACAGTTTTAAAGTCAATCAAATGAGTTTTTTTATCATTAAAGACAATTTAATGAGTTAAACATGATAATACATAACTCATTAATGCATAATTAAATTAAAAATAAATAATCATGCATCAACCAATATTGTGCGCCTTTTAATGCATGTCAACAGTATAACATTAAATATCAGATGAGTATAGATATAATAACATGCTTCCATATGAAACTGAGAAAAAAAATCCAACATACTTGCAAATATTACCACATTAAAGATACAAACACATAAAACATAATTTATATTTCCCAAGCTTCTTTTTTCCTTAATTGAAAACACAACAGACAACAATTTATTTCTATTTAAAGCTATCAGCTTTCGTCACAATTAATTGAGTTAAAAACGATATATACATCCAATAAGGTACGTACACAGAGTAGAGCGCATCAGTATTCAGTACTTAAGACAATTATAGATCTCCTCGTCAGTATGCGGCAATTGTCATCATTTGTCACTTGAACTGTCACAAAAACATACCTGAGCATTCCCTGATTACGAAAGGTTTTTTTGTTGCATTCATTTTCCTTGCTCAGACCTCGGAGTGTTACAGTCAATAAATTTAAGAACAAATATAAATTCTGGCTATACAAATATAGATGAATAAATATAGATGAAGGCCAATTATTATGACTAATATTATTAAACAATTGATCACGTTCTGTCAGGTATAAATGCATTATTCATTATGTATACTTCGTGAAAACAGAACATTAACACCTTAACACTATGTAGTGAACATTTTCACAATAGTGAAAACAAAGTCGACAAACATATTCAAATAAAATAGAAATTATAACTGCTGGAATTTAAGTTTTAATGGCTTTAAAAATATGGACCTCTGAAATCATTTTAAATGCTTTTTTTTGCGGAACCACCATTTAAGGTTGAACTATTTTACAAAATTCTGTTCATAAGAGTAAATGCCATTTGCTGTTTGGTGTCTAAATAACTGATATCAACAATGATTGAATTTTTGGTTTTCCAAGATAAAGTCTGTGAGTCTATTTAAAAGCATAAACAAAATATAAATCAATTTGAGGAAAATTCTTTAAAAACTTACCTATTATTCAATCATATTCTAAATAGTCCAACATGAATCAATCATATCTATATTATTCAGTAATTCAAATTCATTTTTCCTATACACATGTACTGTTTTATTGTATTTTCCTAAACCTGAACGTAAAGGTCACTTATATTATGTTTTCTCTCAAACTTATTAGCCTACTGAAAAGTAGATCCAAAGAAAACTATCCATCAAAATCCAGTTTAAACAAAATGCGCATCTTCATTATCTCTTTACTTAGTAACACTTGAATTTTTTTACCACGATTTAATATATATTAAACAAATCATTCAAACTTCACTTACATTTTCTATAACAAAAACCATAGGTTCATCACCTCTGAATTTAAAATAAACATTGTCACAAATCGAAACTCAACCACTTGGAAAACATGAAGTACACCATAGCCGAGATGCTTCGAATTCCAATCATTTGTAAAAGTGTATGTGTCTACTTACTTCCCACCTTCTGCCTCTATCCTAATCATCATCTTACAGATAATGCATCATCCGTGTTATATTAAACCCGGCAGCATGAATCACAATAATTCTCATTTTAATATTTGAATTTAAGGCACGAGTATTCTATCATACATGACGAGTATTCTACCATATATGACGTAATGACAGAAAATAGTTTCATACCCCCGTCATCCGAATTTCATATTTAAACTGTTTTGTGTTAAAGTTCAATGGCTGAACTCAACAACTATAAGTTGTAATTCTTATTTTGTTTGTCTATCTTACAAGTGCCTGTGTCACCATCAACCTGAGGTAATGAAATTTAAATACTCTAATACATGGCAATTATGTAAAAAAAAAACATTTTGCCATACAAATTTAAAGGTAGCAGTAATGAAAGCTTAAGCTATCGAGAGCATTCAAGCATGTAAATATTATCTAAATATGAGCTTAGTCTTAACGTCAATGACTATTTATATAAATCATTATCAGAAATGAAATAAAAATAGCATCTAATATGAGCATTAATATAACCCCCCAGTGTCACAAGATGGATAAAACCTTAAAACTCATGTATTGACCTGATTTAAGACACATATTATCAAGATTAAAGAGTCAAAGTTGGCTCTTCAAGTGGATGGAGACATACCCCCCTGTTACTGATGGAGCTAAGCATGTGCTGAAATCTACAGACAGACACATTCTTTTGAAGATAGTTCATATCAAACAATAAGACTTCAGTATTAAAAACAATCGGTTTCTCACTGGTGTAAATTTATGATTGTAACACTGCTATAATGCAGCATGTATCCCCTGCTATACATGTAAGAACAGGGCTTTTTCTGCCCATTTTGGGAAAAAGACCCTAGACATTTTGGGAAAATTTGCGTCGTGAAAATGCGAAAATTGGGAATTTTTTCAGTGAAAAGAAAAAAGCTGTCTAGTCTCCTGTGAATTAGGAAATTATTTAATATTAGTTTATTTTCCCTTTAAAAGACCCACAATGGCTGAAATATCAATCCTTGGGGTGTAAATATCTACTGCAATAAATCATGACAGATAATATTTCATATCTCTAAATGTGATGAAAATCAATGATTTCTGAGTTCAATTACTAAAAATACTTCAAATCACATAATTTATTAGGATGTTGAAAATGAACCAGTACAGGTAAAAAGAATTTCTAAAAAAAAAAAAAATTTTTTTTTTTTTTTTTTTGATTGGGATTTTTTTCTGAAGATTGGGAAAAATATCTTATATTATGCTTTGGGAATGGGTCCGATAGTCGGACCCGTGGGTACTATAGAAAAAGCCCTGAAGAATATCCATGTATAAAAGGTATACATACTGGACTCACCAAGGTGAATCACTCACAGCTACACCTTTTTCTTACATGAATCACACTCACATCTGCATTAAATTGTCACCTGAATCACACTCATATCTGCAGTAAATTGTCACCTGAATCACCCTAAAACATCTGCAGTTTATCAATTGTCACCTGAATCACACTTATATCTGCAGCATATAATTTCCACCTGAATCATACTTACATCTGCAGTATATTGTCACCTCAATCACACCAATACATCTGCAGCATATTGCCGCCTCCATCACTCTTATATCTGCAACATATTATTGTCACCAGAATCATACTTATATCTACAGCATATTGTCACCTGAATCACACCAATACATCTGCAGCATATTGTCAGCTGAATCACACTTACATATGCAGCATATTTTCACCTGAATCACACTTAAATCTGCAGTATATTGCCACCTGTATCACACCAATACGTTTGCAGCATGTCATCATCCGAGTCACACTTACATCTACAGCATATTGTCACCCGAATCACACTTACATCTACCACATATTGTCACCTGAATCACACTTACATATGCAACATATTTTCACCTGAATCACACTTAAATCTGCAGTATATTGCCACCTGTATCACACCAATACGTTTGCAGCATGTCATCACACGAGTCACACTTACATCTACAGCATATTGTCACCCGAATCACACTTACATCTACCACATATTGTCACCTGAATCACATTAATACATCTGCAGCATATTGGCACCTGAATCACACTTCCATCTGCAACATATTGTCACCAGATTCACACTCAAGGCATATTGCCATGTGTATCACACTCATACCTACAGCATATTGTCACCAGAATCACACTTCTACATCTGCAGCACATTACCTGAAACACATTTACATGTATATCATATTGTCACCCGAGCAGTGTATTGCCACCTGAATCAAACTCACACAATTGTCAACTGTCACCTAAATCACACTTACATATGCAGAATATTATCACCAGAATTACACTTAAGTATACCACATATTATCATCTTAATCACACTCACCGCTACAGCATATTGGGACTTGAATGACACTGAACTTATACAGCATATTGTTATCTGAATCACACTTACAGCTACAGTATATTGCTACTTGAACCACAGCTGCAGCATACTATCCCTTAATCACACTTAGAGCTACAGTTTATTGGAATATTTTGGAATTCTGTAACACTCAAAATACAACTATCATTTAATGCTTTAGGTTTGAAAATTCAATTAGATCATCTCATGATCTCCTGATATTTGCAAAGGTTTGTTGCAGATATAAATTATTATGCATCAATTTATAAAAACAAAAGATATATCAGATGACAGAAATTGCAATTGATGGCACATGTTGTTTTTTTCTCATTTATTTTTCAACATATATCATATTAACATAATGCATCAAGAACATATGTATCAACACCTATTGGAGCAGTTTTCTGTGAGGGGGATCATGTAAAAATGATGACAGTCCACAATTATCAGCAATAAGAGCAGTAAAACTTACACCAATGGCCCACAATTATTGCTGATTGAAAAAGTGACAAGATTGACTGGCACACAATTTTTCGGGGAAAGGGCAGTAGCAAAGACTGCAGCTGCTTGAATTTCGGTGACTAGAGTCGTAACAAGCTGAAAGCACAGTATTTGGCAATTGAAGAACTCTGGCGCACAAATTTCGGCAATGCAAGACCCCCCAGTGGCAGCAACATCAACTGGTACACTTAAAATATCTAACAATGAACACAAGGAGAAGCTGCAACCGTTATAAATACTGTAATTGTGAACAAAAATGTAAGTTTACTAGAGACAAGGCTGGGTGAAAATGTCAAGTTTTGTTATCACGGTTTTATGGAAAAGGAAACTTGAGCTCACAAAGAATATTCTTGAAATATTTTTTATGTGTAAAGATAGCACTCGAGATCCCCACTTAAAGTTTTCAAGCTTTAAAAAATTCAAAAGGCAGACGGGGGTACCCCACTTTTGAACCTAAACCCCATCATTGGCTTTGCGGACAATATTTAGTTTATTTTCCTTCTATTGGGCAAAAAACACACCAACAACCTAACCATTTATGGATAAAGATGGTTTAAACTGTGAACTATACCCTCAGAAAAATGTTAATGGAAAAGGAGTGATTGTTTTTTCCAACTTTATAAAAAGGCACTGAATTGTAGAGAGGTTATAAGGGGGACAACTCAAGAAATTCACACACTCAGGGAGTATACAGTTGTCTGACTTGCTCTTCATAAAAAATAGTTTCTTTACTTCCTTATTTATTTTAGATCCTGCGAATTAATAGAGGCATAATTAAAACCATAATTAAAATCATTGTAGTTCCTGTATAATAATTGGGTGAAAACTGATGGAATTTTATTTGTATAAGAGTTATATATATGAATATTATTGGGGTTTATATATATATGTGGATTATTATAAAATTATATATAAGTGAAAATTATATAATTATATAGAATAACAAATTCACTCAGAGAGCATGAAAGAACATTGGCTAAATGCTGCTTAATTCTGCCTAATTGTCAGTTCAGACCAATTTTGACCACAGTGGATTAATTTCAGTGACAGAAAATGGCGTTTTTTTCCATTTTTTTAAATATAATTTTTTCCAATGTGGCTAAGCCAGTTAAAAAAGGTAGAAAAACACACCTTGTTTGTCCTTCACACACTCTTTAACACTCTGATTACTGTTGTCATGTAAACATTCAACAAGAGGCACATCAGTGCCTGTGCTCCACTGGCCAAAAGGTTCAAGCAAAGACCACCTAACGAACATTTTCGTCAAGTTTCATAGAAATACAATCATCAATTTTTGAGGAGAAGTTATTTAAAAATTTTTTTTACTTTAATAGCTCTGGCTGCCATGTTGTGCAGTGGACCGAAATGATTTGGGCAATTTGAGTAAAGGAGCACCAAACAAACATTTCTGTCAAGTTTTATCGAAAAAAAGGTCATCGGTTTCGACGACAAGTCGTATAAAGTTTTTTTTATTTTCTAGCTCTGGCAGCCATGGTGTGCAGTGGACTGGAACCATTTAACAAATTTTGGTTAATGACCACCCAAGGAACATTTCTGTCAAGTTTCATCAAAATCTGATCATCGGTTTCTGAGAAGATGTTCTTTAAAGGTTTTTCTATTTTTTTTGCCCTGGCAGCCATGTTGTGCAGCGGACCGGAACCATTTGAGCAATTTTGGTTAAGGACCACCCAAGGAACAATTCTGTCAAGTTTCATCAAAATCTGCCTATCCGTTTCAGAGGAGATGTCGTTTAAAGATTTTGCTATTTTTAGCTGTGGCGGCCATATTGTGCAATGGACCAGAACCATTTGAGCAATTTTAATAAAGGACCACCCAAGGAACATTACTGTCAAGTTTCATTGCAATACGATCATCGGTTTCTGAGGAGAAGTCGTTTAAAGGTTTTTCTATTTTTACCTCTGGGGGCCATCTTGTGCAGTGGACCGAAACCATTGAAGCAAATTTGATAAAGGACCATCCAAGGAACATTTCTGTTAAGTTTCATCAAAATCTGATCATCGGTTTCTGAGAAGATGTTCTTTAAAGGTTTTTCTATTTTTTTGCCCTGGCAGCCATGTTGTGCAGCGGACCGGAACCATTTGAGCAATTTTGGTTAAGGACCACCCAAGGAACAATTCTGTCAAGTTTCATCAAAATCTGCCTATCCGTTTCAGAGGAGATGTCGTTTAAAGATTTTGCTATTTTTAGCTGTGGCGGCCATATTGTGCAATGGACCAGAACCATTTGAGCAATTTTAATAAAGGACCACCCAAGGAACATTACTGTCAAGTTTCATTGCAATACGATCATCGGTTTCTGAGGAGAAGTCGTTTAAAGGTTTTTCTATTTTTACCTCTGGGGGCCATCTTGTGCAGTGGACCGAAACCATTGAAGCAAATTTGATAAAGGACCACCCAAGGAACAATTCTGTCAAGTTTCATCAAAATCTGCCTATCCGTTTCAGAGGAGATGTCGTTTAAAGATTTTGCTATTTTTAGCTGTGGCGGCCATATTGTGCAATGGACCAGAACCATTTGAGCAATTTTAATAAAGGACCACCCAAGGAACATTACTGTCAAGTTTCATCAAAATCTGCCGAACCGTTTCAGAGGAGATTTCGTTTAAAGATTTTGCTATTTTTAGCTCTGGCGGCCATATTGTGCAATGGACCGGAACCATTTGAGCAATTTTGGTAAAGGACCACCAAAGGAACATTCCTGTGAAGTTTTGTCAAAATCCGCTTATCAGTTTAAAGTAAAAGTTTACGCACGCACGCACGCACTCACGACGGACAATCTGTGACGACATAAGCTCCATGGCCTTCGGCCAGTGGAGCTAAAAATATGAAATACCACCAACTACAGAGCGATAAGTATGAGCTGCATCGTAGCTGTTTACACAATATAGTTGTCGCCTTTTATTCTGACCGACAATGCATCACATGTCACCTATTCCTTATCATGTGATTTGTATCATACCTGTAAGCATACACAATAGGGTATGGTTTAACTGTTTATGCTTCCTAAGCAGATGCTCGGAATGGGCAGCCGATATAATGCTTTTTATCAGAACATTACGCATATTTTTGAAGTTAAGAGTCAAAATAATCATTGTTCATGTCACAAAATCAGGGAACCCCAAAAGACCACCAGCGCATCTTTTACAGCATGCACTTTTAATAGGCCATTTACGTATGTTCTGAATGAGGTTCCAAAATTGCTATTCATAGCTCAGTTGATAAGAATTTATGTACAATTGACAACCTCATTTGGAGTTTGTTTTTTTCTAAATAGAACATAAATGACACCAAAGTAATACCTTTTTTAATCATAACAAACCTAGCTAGCTACAGCACACAGAAATTAATTTTGTTCTTATTTAAGTCCTCTGCTTTACCAAGTGACTTTTAATTAAGGCATCTGAGTAATGCAGATGATACATGTTTAGTATTTAATCTCCGAAACAATTTTGCAATCCGATCAGCTGAATTTTATATAATCTCAGTGACAGATATAAAGCATAAAGCATTCCGGAAGATGACCTCCTATGGGTGAACTTTAGGAATCCAAATGGCAAAGTGTATATTTAATAGAAATTGATTGTAATTATATTGATAAACTCCCATATTGAAATGGCAATATGTAGGCTGATCTGAATAACTAGCGTATGGATAAATTGCAACATTCTTTACTTATATCATACGCTAGAGTTATTGAAAATTGTCTTTAACAACATATGGTACAAAACATTTACCTCACAAAGTTCCCTTGTGAGATTAGAATTAAACATTTGAGCAAATCAAATTGATAATAATATACCTGCAAGTCAAGAAAGATAGAAAAATATAAGAAATATTCAATGGTGATGACAACAGCATGTCTAAAGCATAGCGATGGCCCCACTTTAAATTGCCGAAGCTGCATTTTTTTTCGGATTCGGAATATTTTTTTGCACCAGTCAATTGTAACCATGCCCCCCCAGGTCCGGGGAATGGCGGGGACTTTGACTTTCGGTCCAGCCAAGCCCGGGCAAAGTCCCCGCCCTGCGGGGACGAACTGCTTGTGAAACCCCCACCAAATGCCCCTGCACCCAAGGGACTCTAGATAAGGCCCATTCCCCGCTATATTTGGCGTGAAGACAAAATCACCGCATTCACCCAGTACTGCGGGGCCACCTGGAAGGTAAAATCAAGGCCCATTTCCCCAGCTATTCCCGGTATACCCCATACCTGGGGGGGGGGCCGTGGTTACAATTGACTGGTGCATTACATTACTAAATTTATAAAGGGGAGCTGCATCTTACTGGAAGATGCGGAATAAATAGTCCAATGAGAAAATGGTGTTATATCATTAGATCAAAATGTTTAAAAAAGATTGTAAATTTAGAAATTGTAACTTCCGCATTTTTTAAGGAAACCATGTGCGATCAAACTACCAAAAAAACGTTGCTACCAGAAGCCATCGTTATCTCAATCATTGAAAATAAATCACTTACCTTTCCGGTATAATATCTTAATAAAAACTTTGATTAAGAAAAGAACTGTAAATTTCTTTTACGATGAAAAGAAATATCAAAATATAATCAAAGTAATAATGATAATCATGAAAGGTACAAAATGTAAAGAATGACAACTCCAGTATGACTGAATGGTTTACAAAAGTAAAAGCAAATATGGATGACAACCCTTCCAAGGTTGCAAATCCTGCAAATAAAATAAAAAATTGGGAAAGATTTCCTGAACCTTGGTAACTCCGGTGTAATCATCCTAATTACTGCAAAAACAGAAATTTTAGGAATAAAAACTATTTCTATATACTTAATTCAGTTCGATACATGTATCATTATTAAGGTGATTGTGCGCTGATCGAATATAAACCAATTATCATTGGATGGGTCTGATGGATTGGATAGATTATGTTCATTAATAATTAATTTTCATTGAGCTTTATTATTTTACTAAAAAAACATAAAACATATCATCATGTGTAATATCATGTGACCTTGAAAGTTGGGCATAGTACTTTTTCTAATTGCTGCTTTATATATAGAAACAAATATATATTTATTATTTAATCTATTTCTTTTTTTATTGATTGAATATTTTAAGTATGGACAGTGAATTTTGAAATGTGAAGGACAAATGAGAAGTAAACATAATAATTAATTTCCTTCTTTTAAACACTTTGTATATACATACGCTTTTCATTATGTCTGTCCATTTGATTCAATAATCAATGTATCACGAATTTTGTCTGATTTATAATCCAACAAAACATTTCTGTCCTGGTTTCATCTTATTTTGATTTTGTGCTACTAATTCCTTTATTACGTTTTAAAGTGACTCGCTCATGTCTTTGGACCAAAATTAGTTTTCCAGGCTATGCATCTGAAAAGACTTATTTTATCATTATTTTAATCTATGATATCGAAATTGCAGAAAAAAATACAGGTATAGCATAAAGAGTATTTTGGTGTAAGTGGGGTTCAAACCCACGCTGGTAAAGTCAAGAAAAAAATAGGAAACAGCTGGCTAGTTCACACAGCCACCGGGACTTTAACAAAAGTAGTGGATATGTTGACCTGTTAAGGAAACATTGATAACATCACGCGAAAATGTCAATCAACCAATCACGCAACACCACATACGTAATTGATTTTCAATCGCATTATAAACGCTAATGAAAATTGTGGTCTTCAAAGACGATACTTGAGCAAATATCAATCTTTACTGAAGGTTCCAGTTTGGGTATTTTTGTTTTAACACTCCTGATTTGCCACACTTTTTTTCATAATTTTAAAAAAGTGAATTTTACAAACCATGAGCGAGTCATATTAACTGTTGAACTATGCATTTCAAGGTTTTGAAGCATTGAAAGATCATCTCTTTTGCCAATCAAGTGCATGATATCTATTGCCTGTCGTCTATGGTCTTCAGAACTAATAGAAAAAAGGTCTACTGCATCTGTGATTATTTATTGGCGCCGCACTGAAGTGCGCGCCTATTATGGAATGGGAATTTATTTTAGTTAGTGGTAGGAGCGGTTTTTAAGTTGGTTGACAGTTGGGTTTTACTGTTATTTTATAATGATTAAAAAATGCAAATGGGTGGCGATTGCATGGGTGTTAAAAATGATTTTTATGGTTGAATAAATTAAGTCTTCAATTTATCTTCAAAACATTATTTCAGAAGAACGACAAATAAGTTTAATAACTGTTCCCGATTCGTTTACGTTTTCCGATTGGTTACCTGAAATATCTTAAATATCATGTGCCGGAAATGTAAAATGTGTGGACCGGTAATTATGCGAATGGGAATAATTATGTTTTATGTTGTTTTGTTATGTTTACTGCATTGATAAACCATGAGGTAATCTTTTTTCTTTAATCTAATCGATATTGGAATTAAATGTTCACCTAACTTTATTTGTTAATGTGTTGAAGGTGACATTAGTAAAATTTTATTACGATTGTCCCCGAGTTGTAACACATACCAGATGTTGCTATTTTTAGAACCAGAAGGTATTTCCCCGCTATTCATAGGTCAATGATGGAATTTCTACATCGTAGTAGTTGGAAACTCGGGTGATGATTTTATCATGAATATACGTTTAAAATAAGTAAACTCTAAAAGTACGCACTGACAGTTGATTACGATACATCTAACAATTTGAGTCATTACAGTAAAACATGGATTATAAGTTAATTATACGCTGAAGAGAAGATTTTCTGTCGAAAAAACAAATGTCAACAATCGGCATGGAACTGGGATATTCATATCAAAGGGCTATGTATGTAAGTATCTTTGAGTAGTTTTGTACGTTGATGTGTTCAAAAATGTTTGTTTTTTAATTTATCTTTGGAATTCTTAAATTATTTTTATTTGCTAAATGTTAAGACAGCGTGTTAATATTTTTACATACATGTACTATAATTATATATTATTATTAATATACATGTTACATCTACTTATGCACCAGTCAATTGTAACCACGCCCCCCCCCCCCAGGTCAGGGGAATAGCCAGGACTTTGATTTTTGGTCCAGCCAACCCTAGGTAAAATCCTCGTCCTGCGAGGACGAACTGATGGTCAAATCCCTGCCATATGCCCCCGCACTCCAGGGAGCCTATGTAAGGCATATTCCCCGCTATATTTTGCTCGAAGACAAAACCACCGCATTCACCCGGCACTACAGGGCCACCTGAAAGGTAAAAACACAGCCCGTTTCCCCGGCTATCCCCGGCATAACCCCGGACCTGGGGGGCCATGGTTACAATTGACTGGTGCATTATGTACATGTTTCATATTTTTAAATGTACTTATGCACATTATTTATGTATATGATATGAGTATGTAATCTTTTAGTATGTAATCTTTTATTTGATTGTTTTATCTTCGAAAAATATTAGACTTAAAATTTTGTTTAAAAATGATGTGTTTTGGTATGTGACCTATTTTTAACATACCATAATACATGAACATACCCATTATTTGTTTACAAACTGCATATTTTCAAAATAAACCTGTAAGAAAAGACGAACATGGTTTCGGGCTGGAAGCCACGACAGCTTTGACACTAGCGACATTCATTTGCTTGGTGTAGGTCTCGTTAAAACCCCGTACTGTTGTGAATCATTATCAACCATATGCACAACAACTACACATTTGTGCTTACCAACTTACTCTTGGCTAAAACGGATATTAGTGCAGAATGTATAATTGATACAGTGCATTTGTCTTTCACAGTTGTAGTTTCTGCCGGTTGATAATCAGAAGTCTAATTTCTTTCAGGCAGGAAAATGACTGAATATTACTAAGTCAACAAATTGGGGTTATGAAGAATTCCAACCTGCATTAAATATTATGTTGGATCATTGAGACAGATTTGACATCCATGTCATCCACAAGGCAGTCACATCTGATAGAGATGATGTGAGTATTTCATAAAAAACATATTCGAGTTGGTGTTTGTTGTTTTATAAACTCACTGTATTCAATAATCAAGTGGTGGTGGTGGTGGTGGTGATGATGGTGGTGATGATGATGATGATGATGATGATGATGATGATGATGATGATGATGAATTTTATTGATAAATTTAGTAATTTTCTTTATATATTATCTACATGTATGTATCAGCTTGTTGTTTTTTTTTTAAATAATGTTGAGAAATATTAAACTGTTTATATTTTCTTTTGTATATGTATGGCAGTATTATTATCTATACTAATAAGTTAGAAAAGCTTTTAGAGTACACTTCTTTTCCTTTACAGAACTAAACATTCTAGATGGGTAAAGAACCTGAAGGGGCATAAAAACCAAATCAGCATTGACTCAGCATTGAGTAATTATCATCTGTGCACACACTACAAGTACAAAGCATGGAAACAGACCAAACTTCAAATGTTGAAGAGTAAAGACTTATTGTGAAAAATTCTAAATGTAAGAATACCATTGACAAAATAAAACAAATAGACATCGATAACCTACAGAGACTTTTTACATGTTATAATATTAAAAAGACAAATTAGTTGAGAACTTTCACTCTGACATTTTTGGAGGGGCATTACCGCCTACATGTACATAGTGTTCTTGTTTCTTTACATATTTTAATTTGAATGTACATTCATTGTTTTTAAATCTGAATTCTGAGTTAGTATCATACGTAAAATTCATTTATTTGAATGATTACATTTTATGAATAAGTCCAATAAAGCTTTATCAATTTTTACAAGGGTTGATTTTTAAGCATTTTATTAGCTATAAAAATGTATGGTTACATGACATTATGTATATTTTCTTCAAAATTGAATGGTAAACTATCATAAATTGTCTTTTAAATTGTTCATTAGACATCATAGAAAATGATTTCAGCAGGTTGTCTTATTATTAATTATTTTTTATGAATTTATAAAATTGCTTTATATTTTCAAACATCGAAATACTGCTCTGTTCAGAAGACTCACAAGATCAATCAAAGATCAATCAAAATGATTTTTTTGCATGTGTATCAATAATGCTGTTCGGTTGAACTTATGTTTTCTGTTAACTGAAGTTTATTTCACCAGAAACTGTCATGTTTATTTCATAAGCTCTGATAATGTGAAACAAAAATCAAATATAGACAAAATATTTACTTGTCGCTCTTTGTAGCCCTTGGAGTTTGGGGTTGGGTGTAATGAAACTTAAATAACTTTTTTAATTCACGGAAAATATCTTCAAAATTTGGATAAAAGTCCCATAGTGTACCTTGATAATAACTATGTTGTCGGTGAAAGCTTTTATTTAAGTGTGTATTACTTAAATACCTTAATTTAGTTTAAATAATTATGGCCTTTAATGATTTTTGTTTTCATATAGATTTCCTGTTATATTGAGCTTTGTCAATTTTTTTGTTGTTTTGTATTATGTACAATTACTACCGTATTATATCATGCATAGGACGCACTTTTTTACCCCCAATTCTTGATTTAAAAATTGCCTGCGTCCTTTCTATGCTATTAGAATTTCATCTGGGTTTTTTCCAAGTCCATTTCAGGTCGAAAATATCGGACCGGGGAAGAACGCGGTAATAGTAAGTATCTGTACTGCGTCACCGAAGAGAACAACTAACATAAGGTAAAATCACGCAAGTTAACACACTCAGAAATATATTGAATGTTTACTTTAAAATGATTTGAGAAATAAATTGAAAAAAAAAACATGAGTGTTTACTTTTTTATAAAAGGGACGCTACTCACAAAAACTCAATGTGAGTCAGCACTTTAACTGGATTGAGTTATAACGGCAACGGAAAATCGGGAAAGGAGGTAAATATCAATTAATCGTTGTTCATGATTTTAATGTTTCGATATTTTACATAACATTTTGTTGTATGTTACTGTTTTAAAAAATTAATAAAGGAATGTGCATAACGCAAAGTATCATTATTGTCACTATCAAATCTTTTCAAATGTGCGAAGGTGTGAAAAACACCTGCTGTCTGTCATTAAAAAAACATCAATAGAACAAACTATTGCGATGGTAATACCTTATGGTTGTTTGTTCGCACTTGACCCGATGTGCCTTTCGCTGGCAAGGCTAATTACCAACACGCATTAATTATGCCGACATGCTTTAATCCGCACAGCGACAAGCCTTATCAAAACAATCATCAGTTTTGACAATACACAGTTGTGTTGCGATTGCAACGGTTGCAACGGTTGACTGTCATTAAGAAGGCATGGCGAGACTATTGCAACGGTTGCAACGGTTGATTGTCAGTCGGGACTATTACGGCATTTGTATAAGTCTTATAATATGGGTGAATGTTCTCAAAATGTCAAGACATATATCATTGTTGTGTACGCCAAATTACCAAAATACAATGCTAATTATCGAAATACACAAGACAGTTATTGAAATATGCCTTATATACAATTTTTTGTTTGTTTTTTTACTTCATTATATGTTATAAATACTTTACCAACCTCAATTCGGCTCCGTTTTTGACATTTTTCCGCTGCGTCCTATCTTATATATTAAGGTTTTTTTACCCGTTTTCTCAACTATTTTTTTGCCTGCGTCCTATCTATGCTAGCGTCCTATACATGATATAATACGGTACTTCTATTTCCTAACTTAAATTTTTTGTCTCATTTGTCAAATTGAATTGGTACATATTTCATATAAAGTGAAAAAAACACACACTATTTTTAAAGATGCACTCTTACTCCCAAACAAGACTTATCACTTATTATTGTTTTGATTTTTCAAAATGGGTTGATAGATGTCAACAACAATGTTTCTAATGAAGGATTTTGAGTTCAATTTGCTAATAAGAATGAACATACAACATGGTATTTCTGCCTTGTGATACTATAGTAGACCACAGTAAATCTTTTAGCAATCACCAATCATTTAATATTTGTCATGCCTTCTGCTATTATAAACAGGGTCACAAGCTTGTTATAAATCAGTAAACAATATTTCAGTAAATGCATTATTTAGTAAGTAGTTATTGTTTTATCAGTCAATTTGATGTGTGTTATAAATACAATTATATGCAGGGCTTCCATTAAAGGAAGTTTGGAAGAATATTACTCCTTAGAAATGGGTTAAAACTTTCAAAATTGATTTCTAGGAAGTACAAAAACTTCCATAATTTTGAAGAAAACCACCAAAGTAGAACGCTTGGAACTTCCAAAATTGATGGACAGGAAGTTTATACTTCCAGTTTCAAAATCTAAATGGAAGCCCTGTTATATGTATTGATTTCAAATAAGAGTTTCACTTTAAAGATGCTCATTTAAAGATAATGAACAGACACACAAAAACTAGACACATTTGATACTAATTGTATGAATGATTATTGTTTAGGTGACCTCTGATTTGTTTTGGAGATATTCACAAATGGGTGTTATTCGTTTTTGTCTTCAGTTTCTTATACATTTAAGGATTTTTATAATTGCTTTTCTGGTATATATTAATTTAATGCAAATGAAAACACACTTTAAAGTAGACACATTTGATACTAATTATATAAATGATTATTGTTTACATGTACTCTGATTTGTTATGAAGATATTCATAAAGGGGTGTTCTTCATGTTATTATACATTTTGGACTTGATTTAGTATTGCTTTTCTGGTATATATTCATTTAATGCACAAAGAAATTATTTTAAGTGTTCAGTATCACTTTCACACATTGTTTACTATTATTTTGTGCATATTTGGCCTATTTATGCTTGTATGTGCATTGCTGTATTTCAAAACCTTTGTGAAAAATAGAAACAGTATTATTTCTTTCATGCATAGTCTGATACATATTCAGTTTGTATGCGTTATTTTTATCATATTTGAAAAATTTGCCATTGTCCAATAAGACACATGCTGTTTTTGTGTTAATATCACTATCAACTAAAAACATCCATTTTCAACTCTTCTTTACCATGTAATAAAGGAGAAGTTAACATTATAACTCCATTGACCAGTTTTTTATGCAATTTGTCCAATTTCATACATTTTAGTATTATTAAACAGCTAAAAACAAGGCATGTTATGTTATAAATGCATTTCATTTAGTAAACAATGTTCTCTTTTTATATAACAGTTCAATAATTATGTTCTATTTATGTTTGTAACTTTCATACGAAATGATAATGTTTATTAAAGTACTACAAAAATTGTTATTTCATGTCACTTCTTCATGATGAATTCCCCATATAATCAGGAAACTTATTCTTTTCTTCAAGTTGTCATTCCAGCATGGTGACTTTGCCCCCTCCCCCTAAATGATTAGAACTGCAGTGTACAAGAACAATAACTCTATTTCAGCGAATTGCAAGAGTTATTCCCTTTGTTCCTTTTCCTGTCCGTAGCATAACAAGAAAACTACTTTTTGGAATTTCATTAAACATTATTCAATGGTAAAGCACAACAAGAGGAAGTGCAGTGCACAATGACTATAGCTGTATTTCAGCTAATTACAGAATTATAGCCCTTTGCCTGTTTTTCTTGACCAGAGCATTACTTTCAAAATACTCATGGTATTGAAATAAAACTTTGGATATGGATAGGTGGCAATGACAAAAAGTACAGTGCACAAGCACCCTAATTCTGTTGTGTTCATTAATGTACCACACCCCTAATGAAATGTTCAACTTGAAACTCTTCAATTGCAATGCTTTAGCCTATGTTGTTAAGCAGAATACTACAAATATTTTGAGAATTTCATGGATGCGGTTCGATGCATTGTAATATGCTTGTTGGCCTTGACATTCCTTGTTTTTTAACATATAACAAATGCATAAACTATTAAACGGCGCCCTTTGATGCTTTGCATCAAAGGTCTTTCTTGTTGTATACTTTCATGCATCACGTGGAACTACCAACTGAAGAGGCAGGCTTATAACCTCACAAAGCGTCCGGACATGTTCAGCTTGTATTGGCCTAGATCGACCAAGCTAATTCACAGCTTTAAATTATGTTTACTAGAATGATGCTCAACGCTGCCATTAAGGTGGTACAAACTGACAGTCTCGTGGTGCATAATGGCATTGCAATTGTGCATTGTTCAAATAACAAGCATGTTTGCACACAGAAGTAACAGTAAATATCCATTTTGGAAAGCACTAACCCATTCCTGTCAACCTTAATTGTAAATTACTATCCAAAAAGAGTATTAGTGATGGGCAATCGCCGGATTTGCATTATGGATTAAACAGACTGACAGATCAACTAATTAATCAAAATAATTGAAGATTATCAGAAATTTAAACTAAAACTTTTTGTATCATTTCGTATCTAGTGAGGAAGTGCAGGTAAATTAAATCACAATTAAAAATCAAATTAAACAAGAGACGTTTGTCAAACATTATGCTCCCCTGAGTGCCAAATTGCTGTCAGGAATGCATGGACTGAAATGACAGCTGATTTGTCATTGGCATTGGATTCCTTTAAGTCAGTCTTAAGATTATGACTTTTCAAAGTATGAGGATAGTAGGTACAGTTTTTAATCATGTTCAGATGATGACTGATATTTGCAGATAAACATAAATTCTCTAAGCAGCAGGGAAAAAGTAAATTATGATGTAAATTCTAATGACCTATATGAGTTGTTACCTTAACCTTTGACTCTATGAACTCAAAATCCATAGAGGTCATCTACCTGTCACCCCAAACCTAAATGTTAAGTTTGAGGGCCATGGGTGCAGGCATTGTCAAGTTTTCAAACAGACACGCTTTTTGCCTTGAAGGTCACCATGAACTTGACTTTTGACCCAATGACCACTTAAATCAGGGATTATCTACTGGTCAGGCCCAACCTCCAAGTCAAGGTTGAGGACCATGGGTGCAAGCATCGAAGAGTCATCACTAGGACAACCTTTTCACAGTCAAGGTCACTGTGACCTTGACCTTTGAAATGATCACCACTAAAGTCAATAGAGGTCAATTATTTGTCAGGCCCAACCTTCATGTCAAGTTTCATGACCATAGGTCCAGGAATTGCTGAGTTTGCATTCAAGGTCACGACCTTGACCTTTGACATAATGACCCCTTAAATCAATAGGGGTCATCAACTGGTCAGGCGCAACTTCCAAGTCAAGTCTGAGGGCCATGGGACAGCCCGTTAGCATTTAAGGTCACAGTGACCTTGCCCTTCGACCTGCTGACCCTTAAAATCAATAGGGGTCATTTTCTGGTCAGGAACAGCCCCTATGTCAAGTTTGATTACCATAGGGTCAGGCAATGTTGAGTTATCACTCGAACAAGCTTTGGCAACCATTTACCTTTAAAGGTCACTGTGACCTTAACCTTTGAACCATAAAATCCATATGGGTCATCTACTGGTCATGCCCAACCTTCATGTCAAGTCTTATGACCATATGTCCAGGAATTGTTGAGTTATCTTAACCTTTTCCCAACCATCAACAATCACATTTACATCTAATTATCAGCAAAACAATAAAAAACAAACATTTTTTTATTAATCGATACCGGTAACGTTGTTGCTGATTGTTAACTTTCAGGTTGGGGCGACTATTGACCATTGCTGATAATCCGCCCATCACTAATGGGTAATCAGTCATAATTTAAGATTTTCACCCAATCCCAAATACATTTTCATTTACCAAAATATATTTTGTTTATTCTTACTTACCAGATTTGGTGGACATGGTTATGATTAACTTATCTACTTGAATTTCTTATTTGTCTCATGCTTTTGGCAAAGAAATTAACTTCGGAGACTGTATTTGCTAATCCAATACTACATTTTAGTTTATGACCTTCTTGAACTATATTTAGGACAAAGAATTTATAAATGTCTGACTTGATTATCTATTTGCGTAACAACGCATGATAACAAAACAATCAAGAAAAGGACAAACCACAATGTAATCATCATTTATAATATGAGACAATAATATTGTGAATTTCATTACTTCCTGCTTATCTTTCAACATGAGGAACAACACTTAAAACTGTTAATCATTCTTACAAGGAGCTAGATACATATTAATAAAAGTACCGCCAAGTGGTTGGCAATTTCTTATCAAACAAAGAAAAATTACCAAATCGAATAATAACCAATTCTGTATAAGAAAGGATTTAACATGTAGACAAAGGAATATGAAGGGGAAAATTATGAAAATTTTAACGAATACAGCAACTGAAAGACATAATAGGGTCACCGGGCAAGCTAGTCTGTGTTGTTTTTCAATCCAAAAAGAGACGTAGAGATGATAAATGCAAGAGTTACTGGCCTTGCTGCACATGTGCATATTGTGCAGCACCTGGACTTCAAATGTTGTCTTATGAAACACAGACGAGCTAGAAAAAGACAATTGTTAAACCCTTCTCCTGCAGCAGTGAGCATAAGTTATGGCTCACAACTAAGCATAATTAAAGGCAAAGTTTGTTGAAATTGGGTTTCCTTTCATACCTAATTAAATTTGTGTATAAAGTTTTCACTCTTAAATTATACACAAGTTCCATGATCACAAGTGTGGTTGTTGTTTTTTTTACAAATTTTGTGCCGAAATTCAGCCATATCCATATGCTTAAACATAATTTAGGCCCAAACATAAAAATAAATTTCTCATATATGAATGTTAGGTAATTTCATTGTTAATTTTTCAATAAAAAAATTGAACCCAAGACCGCTTTCATATTGAAAAGTTGGTTTATTCTTAAAGAAACAAATTTTATCACATTCTTGTTTATTTCTAGACATAACTTGAATTCCTAACTTTAGTAAAAAATGATGCTTTTCTCAATTTTTCCTGGCCTCCTTCCTAAAATGGTTAAAAAACAGTCAAATAGGCAGCACACTTTGTGAGGCCCAGATAAAGTTAATCTGTATAATAATTGGAGTGAAAGTCAATCACATTAAGCTTAAATAACCATTGATTAATAAAAACAAACATCTGGATAAATAAACTATAAGGGCCTCAAATATTTGTATCAGTGATGGGTGAAATACAGCTAGCCCATGAGACAGCTGGCATTGCTTGTAACATTTACAACAGGGATCCTTTTAACCTTTGAACCAAATAATTACCCAAACCCTGAGCAAGAGCTATTTCCTAAAATACTGATAAGATTTCTTATTTATTATTTAAGAAAACTTCCTTTAGATGATTGCTTTAAAATTCAAAAACAGGAACAAAAATATTTTATTTTCTTTGATCGAGTTTCAAATGGGTAAAAGGTAAAACCTTGTTTAAGTTAGGTGAGGGTCACAGGGAACATTTAAACCCCCTTTTAAACTGCTGGGTTTGATGCATTTTTAAGGCCCTTTGAACATTGCTTTTAATTTTAAACGTATCATTCAGTACTATTTGCCACAAGTTAAAAATAACTAAAATAAGCATTGATGAAAGATTCTAATCTGTGAAATAAAGTATAAATATAAATGCACATTCAAATTAAAATGCAGATTAGATGGTTTTGACTCGTGTCAGTCGGTCAGTTAGTCTCCCTGTATCATAAAAAAATCTGCAACATGTTTGAAATTTTGCCAAATTTACTTCAAGGTTTCAAAAATAGTAAAGATAAATCCAACCTTCAAAATCTATAGTCATTTGATAAACAAATGTGTCTGGAATGTCATGCCTCACAATGCAACAAAAGATCTGATTTTTTAGGTATACAAAATGCTGAGAGAGAAAATTGAGCAATGTTGTTTGTATCATGCCTAAATGAAAAGCATGCATTTCAAATTTTGCTGAATTCTACATGTAACATTACTAATGTTTGCAAAGAATCTTAGCAAAGCTACTAATGTCAATCAGCTAAATATTGCATGGTCAAAATACTTTTTTGCACTCTAAAGAGCATAATTATAGGCTTCAATTGAATTGGCCGGCTAATGTAAAACCAATGCAAGCTGTACTTATAAAGATCCTTTGCGATAGTATGAGTCCACCCCTTAGTAGTAAATTCAACATTGATATATGTTAAAGATTACGCTCAATTGCTAATGGTAGTAGTTGTTTTTATTTAATGTGTAAAAGTATGTTGCACTTGATTCCGAATTCACTGGGTACATTTGGTGGAGCTACGTAAAGCAATGTTTATTCATTGTTCCAAAACATTCAAAGGCTAACTTCATTTGCAAACATTAGTCATCACACTCAGAGTTTAATCATGCTAGAAGTTGTTGGATTGTATAGAAAGTGAAACAGTGACAGATTAGCATTTACTGTTGTTGACATTCCTCCATTGGATGGTCCGACCTGCTTTTGAGTTGATTATAATTTAAGTTATCAAAGATAAAACCAAAAAATTTATAAGAGCAAAACAGTGCATGAATTTCCTTAAACTATACTTGTATCAGAGTTTATGATCAATTAAAATTTATGTCAAGACTGTACCTTTTTCATTTAAAACTCGCGCTATAGAAATAAATATATGAATGCATTGATTTCTTACTCTTAATTGTAATACCTCATTTAAAAGAACTTTGACTGAGTGAATCAGTGATGCAAACTAAAGACAAACTATAGAAATATTTTCAGTATTTCATGCTGTTCATTTGTATGCATGTTATATTACAGTTAGGGACAAGGCAGTTACCAAGGTTCATTTCAATTATAAAGTTAAACAGGAAAACAGGTAAGAACTCCACAACACCAATGGAACTTATGCCAAATATGAAACTGGCAACTTACAGATGCTTGTGTGATGTCACTGGAGATCTGTGGAAACATAACAAGGGATGAACGAGGACATGGTCAGGATTGAACATCAGATAAATACATACACTTAAATGAACAATTACATCTGCATGCATGAGCAATCCCCCAGGGCATATGATAGGCATCTGATTTTGTATGGCTGGTATGTCAATGGCGAAGTATGGCTTTTTGTAGTAAAAGAAATGGACAAATAAAGATGCATATGCAAATGCAATCATTATAATCATAGAGATGAGGCTATCAAGATAAAAGGCAGCATAACTGAAAAGTCACAACACACTGTAAATTAAATTTCTTGTATGAGGCTCTGCAAATACTAAATTGCCAAAATCATAAAAACAAATTTAAATCATAACATTGAGCTTTTTCTGACTGTTACGCAGCTAGTTACTGTATTTTAAAATGCTAAAGACAAATTTTACCACATGACACAATCGTGCACATATTTTTTACTACAGAAACAAACTACTGTACAGCACTCGAAGAACTTGATCGAAAGATCACCTGCTCACAATAATATATAAAATAACTGCAAATTATTATTTTTTTCTTATGCAGGCAATGGTATTTTCTAAATAAGCATGCACTACCTATTTCATTGTTTTGCTAGGTAACTTACCGCTCTAAATATTTTCCATGGACCTGTAAGTTTCTTTTCGGGTGGGGACTTAATCATCCAACCCGAATAAACAACGTGATTCATCGTGATGTCATAGATTCATGAGTTGTCTGTCAAGTTCACTTATTGACAAAATAATCTTATTGTATGCAAGCCATTTATAAATAAGCTAAATTGTGTTATTCAATATGTTTTTGTGAATATTATAGACATAGTTTCTGTAAATAATAGTGTCCATTTAATCCCGGAAGTACGTCAATTTCTAATGGAACACAACAAACATTTTCATTGGTTAAACTTCTCTCGCTAAACCAATCAATAAAAAGAAAACATATTGCAAGATACTTTTCTGAGGTCAGAGGTCAGTGGGATTTACAGAAATGACAACATTGTTGTTTTGGGCGATAATTGGTAAAAAATTGAGTCCTTTAGTGATGAAACCTAATGAACGTTTTATGAAATATCATTTTCACGGAATGTCATTCATATAATACTTGAAAAATCATTACTATTAACTGTATTCTCTTCTGAATAGAACTAAAGTTATGAACGTAAGCTTGTTTTCATTTCAAAAAAATGGGAAATGCCTTTTTACATTATAACTCCGTGAGACGTCTACATGGTATGTTAAACTGTCCTGTAAGTGTTAGCTTACAGTGCCATGCTAGTGTTCCGGCTGTCATGGATTAAAGCCCCTGTTCACTCTTTCCCTCCGTAGTTGACCAGTTTACTTGTGTCAGAAGAAATGAGCGCCTGGATCAGCCATAGTCTTTAATGGGGAAAGGAGTGTAGTGTGTGTGGTTAAGAACCAGTCGCCCGGTCAGCTTAGACAGTTAGAGCTCCTTGCTTGTGTTCTGGTGGTCATGTGTTCCCCACATATGGCACACTTTTCTCCCCAAGTTTTTTATGCACCAGTCAATTGTAACCACGGCCCCCCAAGTCCGGGGAAAAGCGGGGACTTTGACTATTGGTCCAACCAATCCCAGTCAAACTGTAGGTAAAATCCCCCACATCCTAGGTAAGGCCCTTTCCCCGCTGTTTTTGGTGTGAAAAAAAACCATTCACTTGGCACTGGAAGGTAAAAACACGGCCAGTTTCCTCCGCTATAACCCTGGACTTGGGGGGCCGTGTTTACAATTGACTGGTAAATTAAGTCCATCATTTGGTGATACATAACTGAGATTGGAAGTTGTGCAGCTTACTCTTAAGTGATGCAAAAAATGAGCTCTGGCAATGGGTGCTGGCACAAATGTAGGTTGTTCTATAGTGTGATGCAGCTTGGAAAAAATACAGGAACTTGTAGAAATTCAGCTGAAGTCATTGAGCAATGGTGGAAATGAACATGAGCCCACAGTTTTAAGTCTTACTCTCGTAAGATGCTTTCCTGGCTTGCTCAAATTCTTTAAATTATATAAGTTTGTAAAAAGGTGGTGCCATTAGCACTATAAAATTATGCTTGTTCATCCAGAACTAATTTCATTGACTGGTTGAGTGTCGAAGGAACCTAGTACTGTGTGGCGATCTGTCAGGCATGGCTTTCACTGAGTTAGATAATGTATAGGTTTCAGAAGATGATGGGCAATTTCGTAAAACATATATAGTGACATGTACAGACATGGCAATGACAGAGAGGTAGATTTAGGTCTAAAAAGTGGTAGTTTGGGTTCAAAAGCAGTAGAATTTCTGATTCCTTTAATTTTCAGTCAAAAACAATTATGTAAACAAAATCATGATATTTGTTACTATTTTTAGATTTTCAGAAAATACGCATAAAATATGTCAGGGTTAAGAGACTTTTAACTGTTTTTCATTGAGAAACAGAAGGAATATTACCTCTGACTTGTAAAAACAAGTTTATATTCAGAAGAGCTGCTAAAAAATCAAATCAGACTGCCAAAACAGATCGGAGTGTATTGAGTGCAGACGACTGCAGAATTGTTTATGTTAATTTTCCCGCCAAAATGTTGTAAGATTTCATACACTGTAGATAATTAATAACACCATTGTTGTTTTCTTTAATGTTTTGACAGTTTTATAATGTCTTTGATATTTACAAAAATGCTGCTTAGTGGTCTTTTGTACCATACTGGTAACTTAGCAACGATCTCGGCTGAAGTGTGAAGTGATTTGACAAGTTGTTTATTGCACCATGTACTTTAAAGTGGCAGATTAATTTGGTACTTTAGCATGGTTGATAGAGTTTTGAGTTTTTAAAAGAAAATTTAAGGCCAATTCATACATGCCATATTTTCTGGAGACCATTCAGTGGGATTTGTTCAAAAGGCTGAAAATTCAGGGGGATTTTGGTTGTATTCAGGGGGATTTTTTGTAGCAGGTCTAAGTTGGCGAAATATTAAAGTATTTTTAGACACAAGTACGAAAAAATGTATTCACATATAGTTTGCTTTGAAAACCTAACTTTTTCATTATACAGAATTATTTTATGTCATGATTTATCATATTCTTTTGATACACTGTCATTTCATACTGTAATGCACTTTCAGAACAAAATATGTCATTGCAAAAATATGTTTTTGAGACAATTAAAAAATTGTGCTTAATTCTATCAGCTTTGATGACTTTCAGACAACAAGATAATAGAATAAATATTATTATTTCTTCCTTCCAAAATAGTAATATTTCTTTGCCTTTGATAATTACTACAAAGTAATTGATCACTTGTTGTCATTTCACCCACGTGGATTTGTACATTAAGTTACACTCACATACTGTGGTTTCACTTTGTCATTATTGCCTGATGTAAAATTTCTAAAAAAAAAAAAATTTTTTTTTTTTTAATTCCGGGGGATTTTCATCTCCCGCCGGGAGACCGGGGGATGGATCGAAATTCCGGGGGATATGGCATGTATGCCAATTTGATATAATTTTGAGGATTTTTAAAAGAGCTTTCAATATTGGTAGATTTCGACGGGAAGCGGTATGGCATTAGAAGGGTCTCAAAAGCAGTATATTTTACCTACTGCTGGTAGAGTTCACATGTATGTATGTAGCTTTTGACAACAAGTTACATGATGTCATGGTTTCCCATTTTAACATATCTGACACACAACTTGTAATTTAATGTGGTATTTATTTGTAGCGAAAGTTTACCATATAATGCAGTGTATTTCGTTGGTTTCAATGCATTATGTCCTTAATGTTGTTGTCATCATTTCTGATGTCCTTTGTCTGTCTTCACAATTTCACCTGGGTGTCTTGATCACCATGATTGATAATGCAGTAGTAATATTTTTAAATCTTCGCTGCATGGGTAAATATCTAATTTTGTGTCAGTTTTAACTCTACTATTCGAAGAATATGAGTGCTAGTCTACTCTGGCATCCAGGCATCACAAGTTATTTCAGGCTTGGCATGTAACCATATTAATAAGTCAATATATCTATACATCAATATTGCATTGAAACTAATTAGACATTTTTTTCCATCCATCAAACCTACTAAATTAATCAAATTAGATAAGTCTTTCTTGCATACACATATAATGTAAATTATGGCCCCTAATTTTTGACTTACAAAGTCTCAGTCCTGTTTTATTATATATATAATATGTGGGTTTACTTGTAAATGTGTCCATGAGGTTGCGACTTAATATCATCATGTTTTAATGAGACTTTCATGATAATAAATATGATTCAATTTTAATTACTGAACTGAAAAAGCTGTGTATGTCATTTCTTAAATATATGTAATCATTAAAATAAATGGCAAAAAACATGATGATATTAAGTCGCAACCTCATGGACACATTTACAAGTAAACCCACATATTATATATATAATAAAACAGGACTGAGACTTTGAGAAAACAAAAAGCAAGTGGTCATACTTTAGAGATTAATAAGAGACTTTAACAGTATAAGGGAGATAACTCTAAACACTTGTATAATTATGTAAATATACATAACATGTAGAAGTTCTTGAAGCGGAAGGGAGAATTACTGTGGACCAAACCCAAAACTGTTCCTTTGTCTCTCCCACTTAATTCACTAGTGTAACCACAGTGTAGAAAGATGAATGTATGGGATGTAAACGAATGTCAAAATTGATATTCGAATATTCGGTAATTCTTTCGAACGAATATTCGAATATTCAATAACTAAACTACATTTTTGAAAATTGTGGTAAACTATTATAATATTAGTTAAAGTAATACCCGGGGCATTTTAGTTCTACTTTGTCGTAACCACTACGTGCGGCGGACGCTGGATTTCACCGAAAAAGCCTTTGAAATTCCTCTTTTCAGAAAGACATAAAGTAATACATTATGAACAAAGAAAAAGACAAAAACTTCTAATTTATATTCTTTATTATATTTGTAAACAACGTGAACTTAGATGGATTTTGCGTCAAATGGCGTTATACGCCGATGGAGGGTCTTTCCATCGGACGAGCAGCCTAGTTCTGGGATTGACCTTTACTAAAAATAACTATGGAAAAAACAAACCAATTCAGGAACTAGTTTATCCCTTAATTGGTAGAGGCATTTAGATTTACCGAAAACAATTTGATTTTGTGTCACTTGGTTTACAGCCAGTTATTGTAAAATTACGGGGACTTTTTATAGTACCCTACGGTATGTCCCTAAATGACATATGACGCGTGTATAGTGTATTGTCATCACATTCACACCTCTAGTATTATGGGACAATCGTTGTAAAAACAAGACAAACAAATTTTAAACACAACAACAGAGTTATACAGGCAAAATAATTATTCTTATATTTATTCAACAACAAAACATCGAATATTCGAATACTGATTTTGACATTCGAATACCAAACGTTTGATCGAATATTCGAATATTCGTTTACATCCCTAATATATACATGTTCTTCACGAGCAGATTCAGGGTGGAGGGGGTGGGGGGGCAGTGGGTGCAGTGGGTGCACCTGGTGCGCGTCCCCTAAAGTCGTCCAAGTTTACTTTTTATTTCAATATAGGAGAAGAAAAGTAATAAAATATGCCCAAAATGCACCATTTCGGACTAGGAATTGTTAAAATTTTCTTGTTGGAGGACCTACCCACAAACCCCCCTGCCAACACTTTAAACCAAATGAATTTCGTTTCTTAGGGAGGGGCGCAAGTAAAAAGGCTACACCCCTAAGTTATGCCCCCTCTAATTTTGAAGCCTGGAACCGCCCCTGTTCATTACTGATAACCATTGAATTAAGAGCGGTTGTCATTAATTTCAGGCATTTCATATATAAAAATACTAACCACAGTGAAGATCACCTGTTCATGAACCTGTCTTTGGCATCTGCAGATGGGGTCAGGGGTGGAAGGTGCACTTTTTGATGTTTGCCTTCTCCCCCAGTACCGAAAAAACGTATTGGTTGTGGGAGTTTAGAGCACCCGGGTGTTTTGTATTCATTTTCTCCGATAATTACATAAAATGTGCGTTGGATGTTGAGGAATTTAAGTGAGATTAGGTCAATTTTAAGAGGGAGTGACATTTAAGTTAATAAATCTTGGTCCATTTGAGGGGAGATATTTGGTCCCCCCCCCCCCCCCCCCCCCCCCCATCGCTGCTTGTGAAATCAACTATGGTCTCCAGAGCTAAATTTGTACCTCCTGTACAATGTTCTGTTTCCTTCCAGCCTGTGACAGTGGCTAAGCATACTAAATGCTGTATCAGTATGCCCTTTCTTTCCTTCACCCCTTCTCATTGGACCTTCAATCTCTTCAGACACATAGTGAGATAGTTTGTCTAAAGCTGCTTGTTTCTTTCTGCATAGATCCTCATGTTCAGTGTTTTCGAAATCCTCGTCAATAAGCTTCCAATATGTTAGATACTGCAGGTAATGTAGGAACGGAATGGAATCAACAATGATGTCACTCAGCCAGTCATCCAGTGGTTTGACCGGTTGAATTATTGGAGTGACAAACTCAACCAAATGTTGTGGCACACAGTGTATTTCAAGTGTGTTAAACCTTACACTTAAAGCAACATTGGACTTGAATAGATCGATCTCTGGAATATCTAAACTACCTTGCATTTCTGTCATAGGTAGTCTGGCTACAGGCATGGTGGTTGGTTCTGACCCAGTATCATGTGCAGGTAAGATGGGTGATTCCATTTTTGGAATATGTGGCTCATTATCATCCCCATGTAAGTTGGTTGGTCCTATTTCTTGAATACATGTTTCAATATCATGTTTATGCAAGTTCATGATCTCTTTCTTCAGTCCATCAGGGGGGTCCAATTCTGGTTGGAGTTCTTTTCCACACCCACAACACTGCCACACATTCGGATGTAGCAGGCTTTCAACATGTGCCAGGACTTGTTCAGCAAGTTTTAATTGCCCACTGCAGTATAACATGGATGCAAACTTAAGTCTGCATGATGTCAGGTCGGCATCAAGGGATACAGCATACGGGATGTTAATATCGTCAGGGAATTTCCACTTATTTCCAATGTAAAAGGATGCTCTTACTGACCCAAGGAAACAGCACCTCAGCTTCAGGATTTCCTTGAGAACTTTGTTTGGTATTTTATCATTGAAAATGATAGACATAATGTTCTTAATTTCTTCAGAAATTTCATGAAGTTTGTCATTTTCTGGATCGCATTTTATGACACTTACAAATCCCTTTTTCACTTCAACGCTTTTGTACATAGCCGCATATTTTTCAAGGCAGTATTGAGCAGTTTCATTTACTGAGTCGTTTTTTTCAATGTTCATTAGTCTCGTTTGAATTCTGTCATGACGTATACCTATAAAGATAGCCATTGGATTATTCAACATGTCAGATATCATCCCTTCAAGTTTTTGTTGTTCTTGGGTTGATAGTTTTCCTGCAAAAAGGTTTACTCCCCTGATTGTATAATGTGGACATGTCCGACTTTTTAAGAAGTCCTGCAGTGTTCTTAGACAATGCAGAACACATTCTGTAATATTATCATCCTGCCATTTGTCAGATGGGTATTTTTCTACAGTGAATAGTACAGCAGTTTTTATATGGAAAGAGCTCAACCGGTCTTGTACATGCTCTGCAAATCTGGACTTTCGTATTAGTTTGAGCAAGGTGTATGTTCTCAATTGAACAATATTCAAATCAAACATCAGCAGCCTTTCTGTCTTAGAAGTAGAAAATCGCCATTCAATATCTTTATTGGAGCTTCCTGGAAATCCCTGTGGCATAACAGTGGTGCCAAGGGTCTTCGCTTTTTTCAGAACCTCGGGTCTTGGCCAGTGACCCGGGCGCTCTCTTTCAAAAAGATATTTACACACAGCAGGCAGTTCTGCACAGTTGAAGGAGGAGACTAC
Organism: Mya arenaria; assembly: GCF_026914265.1. Lineage (NCBI taxonomy): Eukaryota > Metazoa > Mollusca > Bivalvia > Myida > Myidae > Mya > Mya arenaria. The sequence continues at coordinate 24,890,578 of NC_069124.1, read as the reverse complement.
ATCAACATCCTTCCATCCACTTCTGGATGGCCCCTGTTGCTGAAAGTACTCTTCTCCCCAAAGTCTACGTAGCCTTTTATTTTCCCATGTGTTTTTGAGAAGCACTTTGCCATCATGATATTCCGCTACATCTGGATTTCTATGAACAAAATCCTCAGTAACAGGTTTTCTAGTACCAGGATAAAACATCTGAAGGTAGCAATGCTGTGCCGGCATGTCTTCAGTTTTGATTGCCAGCAGAAACACTTTTTCTGGGTCTTTCTCAGGAACTTGAAGCACCACTGGACAGTCATAATCAAAAACCATCATGTCAGTGTCTGACTCCATGCCCATAGTTGTGGACCCCTCACTTTGACTTCCGAAGTAAAACCATTCAACATTCTTCGCATGTAGTATTCTACTGTAGTCTGTCTGAACCCTCTCCCTTACTAGGTGTGTCATCCTTCGCCTCTTCACCATTTCTTCGGATACTCCTATTCCCTCCATCACTTTACATAGCTGCCTTGAAACTTCTACTCCCAGATCCTTGACATTTATTTCTTCCTGAAAGACAGTTGTGTGGATGTCATCATTTGAAATAATCATTTTTGAATGTGTATACTGTACTGAGGGACATTAATTGGGTCTGCAAAAAAGTGCCTTCCACAAAGGCATTATACATCTTGGTTCACTGAGGAAATCATGGAGGTCTTATGCCACTCCATCGCCGGATACCCCTGATACACACTATGCTATGCTTCGCTGTGTACCGTGGGCAATTTGGCTAGGAAAATCTCGTTATCATGAATAATTAATGAGGCAGTTTCATTGGTCTTGCAAAGTACCAGATGCTTTCAGTTGAAAAATATTCTGGTGAAAGCCGGAGTAGTCAAGACCACACAGCCACGGAGGCTACTGGCTCTGTATAGTTATTGAACAATATTTGAGTGTAACATGCGAATTCATTGGAAGAAGAGTTGTCTCCCCTGCCTCATGCAAATTCATTAAATCGAGATTTTGTCAGTGAAATGTCCCACGTTATGTATGAAGTGTAACGGAAGAAAGTACCGTGGTTGCCGACGTTGACGCCACTCAGTCACAACAAGTTAAATATAACTTGAGATTAAGAATACTTGGAGAAGTACAATAAAAAATAAGCAAAGGATATTCCACAACAAGGTTATGAGACACGTTATACATTAACAAAACTATGATAGTAAAATATACAATGAGACAGGTATAAACGCTGTATACTGCGACTGTAACGAATAAACTAGTATGTAAATAACATGGCAGTTGAAAAAGTGAATAAAGGGTCTATATTTCGTGGGATCTTAAATTCGTGGATCACCCTACCCACGAAAACCACGAACATTAATGCCCCACGAACATTAATGATTTCACAGTAATTAACTATCTAAAGTACATGGCCAGTCAGATTCCCCAGTTAAAAAAGCACCAAAATGTTGCTTATATTTTTTATCTGTATTTACTGTACACAAATCATATGCTCTTTTGTTTCTTACATTTCTGTGGCATGAGAGTCTTTTTAGATATTTTTTTAAAATTAATCTGTGTGTGTATTTAAATGTCTCTCTTGGATTATCATAATGTCAAGGCTATGTATTGAAGATATATGAGTAATGTAGACAAAGTTTATAAAATAACTATTAACTTCTTTCTACTGATTAAGGACTTTTTTTTTGTCTTTTCTTTTGAAATAATATTTCTTGTATTATGAAATAATTGTGACAATAGAATTATATTTACTATGTCATCAGGTTCATCAAATTCATCATCTTCCGAATCCCATTGATAATCACTCGCTTCTTCTTTATAAGCAACTTTTCTATCACCCAAACCGCCATAGTGTTTAGTTGGTTGCCGGTCTCTTTCCTTCCAAGGGGGTGCTGTCTTTTGTGCCCGCTTCTGTGTCTGCCTCTGTTCTGCCATTTGCTTGTGCTGATCTCTCTGTATAATGTATTAATTGTGAAGTAAACAAGAACTATATGCTGCTTAATTGTCTCAGACATGAATACAAAAATGAAATATGTTCTTGCCAAAACAATAAAAAAAGACAAATTAGATAGTTAACAAGAAACGCCCCAATGTGACAAAACCAGGTTTTCAATAATTGACAGAAGAACTTCAGTCTTTGTTGTGAGATTAACTTTCAACTCATTTTTTTCTATTTTAAGTAACTATGACCTTGACCTTGACCCTAGGGTCCCCATATGCAATTCCATGGAAATCCTCCATAAGCTCCTCCTGCATACCAAGTTTGGTCACAATATGTAAACCATAACTTTGGTTATTCAGTACTAAACGGTTACCGGTATCTATTTTTAGTAACAGTGACCTTGACTGATAGGGGCCCTTAACCAAATCCAATGAAAGGTCTCCATTACCTCTTCCTATACACCAAGAGGTCACACTATATGTCAAACCTAACTAAAACTTTTGATACCATAGGTGAGTTTGAAGCCGCCCTACTGCTGGCCTGCCCGAACAAAGACATACTTCATTCTTATAACCGGGTTTCACTTTTTTACTTTGTGAAAACGTGGTTAAAAATATAAAAGAGTGCCTGTCAAAAGCCTAAAAGAAAGTAAAAAAGAGTGTAAAAACACAAAGTCAATCAAGGGCCATAATATTTATTTAGAGTTAATATCGAATTCTGTTACCTGATTTGTGCGCTGGCTGCTTCGTAAAGTATTAAAGTCAATAATTGAAAGTTTTTGAAATCTGAGTTAAAAACCAAAATTGCTCAAAAACTTATATAAATATAAGTTTTTCAGTTGATCAAGGGCCATAATTTGTAATTAAGATAATTTGGATTTATTCAACCTAATTGTGTGATGGCCCAAAAAAATTAAGACAATTGAAGAAGGGTACAGAAGTAATTTGGGAAAACCTCGGCTTGCCCTAAAACTTGAACCTGAGACACAATGTGCCCTAAAATATTAACCTAAGTTCATAAGTCAATAAGGGGCCATAATTTGTATTAAAGATGAAATGATGTTACTTTATCTTACTGTAAGATGGTCTGAAGATCGTGTGAAGTATTTAGTCAATTGATTGAAGGTATAGAAGTAATTAGTTAAAATGCCGACTTGCCCTAAACAATAACCTGACACTATGTTCCTTTAATCTTTAACCTATGTTCCTATGTCAATCAGGGGCCATAATTTGTATTATTGGATAATATGGAGTTATGTAACCTCATTGTGTGATGGTCCTGAACGGCTGTGTAAAAGTATTAAATGAATTAAATGAAGGGTATTGGAGTTATAAGTAAAAATGACAACTTGCCCTAAAATTTTGACTGCACGCAGGCGCTGTTGCCAATGCTGGGGCGAGTACATGTAGTAAAGCCTCCTTATTCTCTCAAAAGTAGAGCTAAAACTCAAGCATTTCTTATAATATTGTCTTTGTAAAAAATTAAATATACTTTTACTATCAATTTGTAATGCCATCATTAAGTGACAATTAATGAGGCACCTATTTTGTAGGTTTCCAAAAGAAGCTTCTCTTTCTTATTAAGAACCAAATTTCCAAGGTATCAGAAAAGTAAATAATAATTACTTTTATGTCCCGGGTCTGCTTTTTATCAGCAAACATTCTGTCTTGTACAAAGGGTTTTTGAGCTAAGAATCCATCATTTTCCTCTTCCTTTAATTGCCACATTTTATGGTTGCTGTACCCAGGCAGGGCCTCGTTCAGCGCCTCTTGGTTGGGTTGTAGATCACTATTGTACAATGATAAGAACAGCTGAGGATGGGAGCCCATTTTCCTCAGCTTAGAAGGCCCTGGATTGGGCTCCACACACTGGGCAAGAAGAATAAAGAACAGAAATATCCTTATGGACAAGGACAGTCCTTGCAGCTGAAGAATTCTTGAACCCAAAACAGCTTTATTCTTGATTAACTGCTTGGAAAATGTTCCGATTTTAGCCCGCCACTGTTGAAGTGATATTCCCATTGTTTGTGTGTCTTGGTTATTCTACCTAATTGTTCACTAAACTTATGATCATTAATTTATCTTTTCTTCAAAATTAGCACACAATGCAGAAAGAAGAAAACTTGAAAATTGTGCATAATATGTAAATTATATAGAATGAATCCAAAATTCCATATGGCTGTTGCTACTGGGCCAAAATAAGTTCTTGTTTGGCTCTTTTAATATGTTTTAAGTATGACTATGTCTTTCAGGTTTCATGCCAAAAATATATTTTAGGCTACTAAGCTTTGGAGGTTTTGTCTCGTGAACAAAGCCATTTTTGAAAAATGTATGATTCAATTTTGATATCAACTTATTAATCGATCTGCAATTTAATTAGTTTGGATCTCCAATTAAATTACTTTGAAATATATTTGAGATATTAAGTGTGTTTTTTTAAAGTATCAATATCTTATGCTACATAGATATTCTCTGTCTTTGAATTTGAACATAATATTATATTTGTCAGTCTGTGATAAAATTATAGTGCAAATGCATATAGTAATTAAACTCATTTCCCGATGTAACATTGATTGGTGCAACATGTTCGAAATGGGTTGATAAAATATTATTTTGTTGGGCTTAAAAATCTTTCTAACCATATCTGGTGTATAATTAACATCGATGAAACAAATTGGAGAATCACCCTGCCTTGTCATTTGTTGGAGGTCACTGTTTGCCCGTGGTGGTCAAAGTAAACCATTGAATAATTGAGGGAGGGGTCTACGTTTCATTTTTAATGTCACTGAGAAATCCATCTAATCTCTTAGGACCCAGCAAGAGTATTATTTGTGTTTGGTTATGGGCAATGGTGCCAGACAATACATTACCCTGGTTAGAGCTACAGTGTTTCATTAGCATGTGCCAGTGTATAGCAGCTTTAACATGGGACCTCTGTTTTACATTCCACCCGGAAGACAGTTACTCATGTTAGTGGTGATTCAGGGATTGAACCTGTGACCCCTGGATTGACAGTCAGATATCTTAGCTCCAAACCAGTCGGATCGGCTGCCCATTGGATTATATATCAGTTTACTATGTATTATTATTTATTGATGAAATACAATTCCTTCATTGGTCAATTAAATTGTTGAATGACAACCAGCATTGAATGAGACAACTGTAAGGGGGCGTTATATTTAATAAAGCACTACACTACACACCACTTGGGGTCATATGACATTATATATGGTATATGGCCAGTCAGCTGCAGAAGGTGTATTTGGACCAAGGCATTAGCGGTCTATAAAATAGTTTTGGACAGGTCCTGACTGGCAAAAAATATTTTATGGAACACTGTTTTAAAACTGAATTTTAAGTACAGTGATATACAGATCAATAATTATAAGTGATGAAACGATTATTGAGTAAAATCGATAAATCGTCGCTGACAATGCTATGTCTGCGACAATCGATAGTGGTTGTCTAAAATCGATGTCGCTAATGTTACTTCTAAAAACTACGTATTTTCCTGCTGTGTGCCAAAATTCGAGTAAATATAAAAAAAAAAATCCGGTTAATTCGTGTTGAGTTCATGTTAACAAGGGAGGTCACTCTCTTACACATATGCGTTCATTCGGAAGTCATCGGCCATTTTTATTGAAAACAACATTAGATGTATGTGGACGGTTTATATACTCCATAGATCGCGCAGTAATTTATTTTTGGCAGTTAAACTTAATAACTTTACTCTTGGGAATCTTAATTATGTTTGCAATTATACACTTCATTGGCAATCAATTTAAACTTAGATCAATCATTACAAACTAAAACACTACAATTAATTAATGATTTAATTAAAAACTTTACAGACTACTTCTACTGATGGACCGGCATACATCCGAGGTTGTTTTCGATAAAAATGGACGAGGAACTCCGAATGAAATGCGGTGAATGTAAACACTTTTGCTTAAAAACTTCCTTCCCAAAATTACAAATTGTTTTTAATTGTTAAACTATGAAATCATTTCTCAGTGCTCCTGATAGGACTAAGAAGCAGGGGGGAGCACCCTGTTGCTCTTCCTGCACCCTGCTGCCCTTTTTACAGCACCCTGTTCCCTTTTATTTGACATAGCTGCCTTTGATGATTATGAACTTTATTTGATATTTATGGGACTTATTGCAGGTCAATTTTCAGAAAAAGGTATAAATATAATACATAATTTTAACATTTAAGTAAATATAATACATAATTTTGACATTTAAGTAAAGATAACAGCCACAGTATTCATAACAAATGATTAGTATTGAAAGTAGTTACAACACATACACAATATGAGTTGAACATTGACCATTGCAAGTGCCCCATTAAGGCTCATTCAATGCATATCAAAAGTGCACTTTCTGACCTAACACTCTGCCTTTTTCAAATGCTGGCTGAATACATTGTCTGTGAAGTTGCAAAGCTGCACAGCACCATTCTTTATAATTAAGCATGGTTCTATTATATATTAGGCCATTATGAACAATTTCATTGGTTGAAAGTAAAAGTTACCCATCTTAATCATTAAGGTATTACTTCATGTCATCTCGCTGACCAGGAATACATTCTCTTAGGCTGACACAATCTGATGCAGGGAGTGTCTATCAGCTGAGTGGCAGGAGTCGATCAGTCCTTTAATTAAACACTGGCAGAAGTTGAAAATCTTAATAATTAAGCATGAGGTTCTCATGAGTGCCAATCTGCAATTTCATTGGCTAAAATGTAGGTTTTATTTTAAATGTAGGTTATAATCTAAAGGCAGTCACCACTTCAAGCATCACTCATTCACATAAACTTATGAATTTATAAACATTTTACTAATCACTTCAATTTTTTAGATGTGATTCTGTCACGAACCAGGATCTTATGTTTGAATTACATTTTCTTTGTCTACGTCAGCCTTTTATATTTGAATGTATATATGACATTTCAAACTGAATATTTTATGGTGATTTATTGTATAAGTAAAGTGATTTTTGATCCACTTTCCTTTCTGTCTTTATATTTAAAGGTCTTGTTCATGTCTTAAAGCGTCAGATATCGATAAAAAGATAGTTGTGTGCAATGTGAGAAAATGTTTGTATGTTACAATGATAAAACATCATTGAGAGTTACAATAAGAGCTCTTTTGTTAAAAATTATTTAAAAATGTGACTGAAAATCTAATTTGCTGGAAAGCATTAGTAACGCTATTGAAAACTGAATTAAATTCAGATAGGGTTGGGATTTACAAAATTCTCTTGAAATGAGTATTTGCCATTTAATGGTGTCTGGTGTTTGTTCATATTTTTTAACTAAGTGAAATAGCTCAATTTTAACCAAGTTTAAACGAAATTGTTTCCAACCTAAAAAAATAAGTAAGGCCTTAAAATAATTGTTTGTTTAGGGAAACATCCCCAAAAATATTAGGTAGAATAGGTAGGGATTTTTTTTCCCAAATAAACAAGATAATTTTCTTGCCAATTTTTAAGCAATTAATTTCTTTCAAGTGTCACTCATGCTTTGCTGTTGTTTGAAGCTTGATAAATTCTCTGTCAAAAAAAAATGACAGTTTATTTTTATACAAAATTGAGTTTATGGCAGGAGAACCATTTTTTTTTTTTTTAATGATTTCTTTTTCTAGCATTGGTGGCTTTTATCAGGTAGGGTAGGGTTACCCGAAACAAATATTTTATTTGTTAGGCCTAAGTTCTATTTAATGTAACCTTTAATTGACCCAGGAGAGTTTCCTATTGGTCGGAATTTTAATCTTATGAATGAGGATGTAACTATTTCAAAATACTTCTTAAATCTTATATCTTAAATTAGTTTTTTTTTTTCTATCGGTATTGCAACAAGATTTAGTGTAATATTCAGTACAGCTTGTATAATAAGATACATGATATTATATGCATAAAGTGATTTTTGATGATGCATATTAAAATGATTATAACAATTATGATAGTAATGATAAAATGAGTCAAGATATTTAATTGATGTTAATGATTTAAAAGGAATTTATAATTATGTTAATTCAAAATTAAGCAGAATTATTCATATATGATGTAGAATAAAATTGCTCATTATTTTGTCAAAAGTATTAAAATGGGAGCCCAAATATTATTTTCTTTGTTACTAATGATAGCTTGTTTATATTTTCAGGTGACTCATGACTAACCATGAAGTATTCAGCCATAAAAGCCACTAAAAGAATTTACGACCAAGTTAAACATTTGAACAGGGAAATGTTAAACTGTATTGGCTTACATATACATAGCTAAATGCTTTTTAGAAGTATTATGAGTATTCATGACCAATGAATGAGCTTGTGGAAACTGATCAATACTGGACGTAGGAAGAAATATTGTGATTCTTGAAATGACGAGGATACTGCGATAGAGGATGTACTCTCCTTCCTGCTGACCATAATATTTGTAGTAAGATCAATTATTTATGTTTTCTTATCTGAAAAAGATGGGAAACCATATATATGGCAAATAAAACACGGGGTGGCTACTTTTTTGAAAAAAGGGAATATCTTGTGATAAGCTTTTAAGGAAATAAATTTTATAAGCTTTTTAGGAAACAAGTTTCTGCCCTCAAAATTAAATAGATTGATATATATATAAATACTAGAAATCTTAAAAGGCGAAGTTTTATGGATTGAATATCACTACATTGACTGAACAGCATTTAGATTTTGGTGAATCCATCTTATCTTCTATCAAAACATGTTGTCAAGTTGTTTCTTGTATTAGAAATGTTTAAAAAAGCATTCTCTATTAAAATGAAATGTAGGGCAGAATTTTATTGATGTTAGTCTGTTAACATTTTAAAGAACAAAGTCAATATATCATATTTGCTGATCAATGAGTGAATGTATTGAAAAAAGGGTGGAGGAAACCATTTATATACCGTAGGTGGATTTAAAAGGAAATGTGAAAATGGAATTAGAAAAAATTGACTTAGTAGTGAAAAGAATATTCCAAAGTGTATGGATAAATCTGTTATGCTACATCATTGGTGCATTCAATTAAAATTATAGCCCTTGGGGATAAACATTCAAGTTCAATAGTGAGAGTTAAGTTTTACGTTACCATAACTGAACAAGCTTGTATATAGTAGTGATAACATCTTTTCAGACTTTAAATTGTAGCCTTATTGTCTATTTGATTGTTTTCTTGAAATTATACTAGTTTATGTGTATATTTCAGTTTAAAAAAGTGGATAATAAAGTAAAGATTCTGTATTCACAATGGATCTTCAGTTGGATGGCGGGTGTAACTGGGAATGTCCATTATGTACATTTATGAACTCAAGAATATTGAACGCTTGTGAAGTTTGTCATGGAAAGAAGCCTCAGACTCCAGAGGATGTTCCAAAACTGTTCTTAGCCAGAACACCAAGTGTCGAAGAGCAAAAAGGTATTCAGGTGACTCAAGATAGTAAAGGTGAAAAGGTTGTGAATGGTGATGTTCATGATGAGTCTAATTCAGCTGAGGATAAGACCAAAAACATTATGGAGCCAACAAAAGATAATGGTATGAATAAAAAGGCTAGTGATGTTAAGAAAGTTGACGAAGTTGAAACTAAAGAGAAAGCTCCAGCTGCTACTAAAGATAAAGCAGTTGTAGCAACTGGAAATGCTGCAAGTAATGGAAAGAAGCTGAGTCCTCCTTCAAAGCAAGATGTAGCAGGTAATTCAAAATCTAATCCAGTAGATAAGAAAGGTGTGGCTAAGACGAGTCCAAAGCAGAAATCAGTTGGACTAGCAAAAAAGGCTGATAGTGGTAAGAAAGCAGTAAGCGAGAAATCGACTTCAAATAATAATAGAAAACCAAATGTAAATAGTAATGATAAAGATCAGTTAAGACGTATTATGAGGGATAAACCAGGAGCAAAAGCTGAACTCCCTAAGGTTGTGAAAAATGCTACAGTCAAACACAAGGCTGATAATACTAAGGAAGACTTCGTTTGGGTATGTGTTAATAAAGACTGTAAGCAAACCAATGAATCATACTTTGATTCTTGTAAAATTTGCCACAAAGACAAACCGAAGGATTGTGTGTTCATCAAACAAAGTCCAGAAAAGCGTAAAAAACCTGAAAAGGAAAACAGCGAAACAAATGAATCTGAAAGTGATGAGGCAAAAGCTAAAAAAATCGATGAAAAAGATTGGTCTTGTAAAAGGTGTACCTTCTTGAATAAAGGGACTGCTGCAAAGTGTTTGGTGTGTTTGGCACCCAAAATATCAAATATTCCAACCCCGGAATCTATTCCAAGTGAAATAGACTACTCCAAATTCCCTCCATCAACTAATCCAACTTCACCAACCAGAAAAATTCCAGCTAAACGCCACTCAGTTCAAGAAGATAAAGGTCAGAATATAAACAATGGTAAATCTGGAGGTAATGGATTGCCTTCAAAAGTGCAAAAGACTGATGTTAAACCTAAGGTTGGGAAAGAGAAGGACAATGAATTACCTGCGGTTCCTAAAAGATCGCAAGTTGAAAAAGTTAACGAAAAAAACAAAAGAAAGGGGTAAGATAGTTTTACCACCAAATTCTAAGAAAGAAGTTTCAAATGAAAATCAGACAGGGAAAAAGCAGATTGACTTTTGGGAATGTCCAAAATGTACATATCATAATAATGTCCATGCAATCAAGTGTTTCTGCGGAACTGCGAAACCTGTTATAGGGGAGTCTTGGTCGTGTAAAAGTTGTACCTATATGAATGATACAAAAAATAAAGAATGTGCAATGTGTCGGATTTCCAAGAGTGATTCCGTTAGTGGTGGTGTTGATAAAAAGTCACCGGAGAGTAAAGATGGTAAAAAATCAATTAGTGTTGATGTACAAAGAGATGGGAAAGTGGTTGTTAACCCAACAAAAGATGTGATAGAAATAGATTCACCTATAATTGAAAAAGCTAAACCTAATGTATCAAAAGAGAAAGTTGACAAGAAAGGCAGCAGTCAACAGAATTTAGATAAATCTACCGGTCATCAGTGCATGGTGTGTACATTTTTAAACTCGACAAGTTCAGGCCGATGTAAAGTGTGTTTATCAAATCTGACTCCGTTTTCTGGAGACCAGATAGTGAGTGTGGGAACTTTGCGACCAAAACATTCACTTCAGAGGCAGCAGTCTGTTCTCGGGAAGGAACTTCGGGAGATAGAGGATAATGAAGCGCTAGAGTTGTGGGAGCATATCAGGCTGTACTGTAGGGAGGTATGTTGGTTTATGACATTATTGTAATATTGATTGTAATAATCAATCTTTGAATTTCGATTTTTGCAATAGGGCAATTTGGGCAAAATTTAGGAAATTTTAACATCATGCATTATGAAATAGGTAAAAATTAGCCTTAATAATAATGTTGCAAATAGTGATGTTCCGATGATCGATTATAATCGAAAATCGATTGGTTGGGCCTGAAATCGGCGACAATCGATAGTATTTAGTTATAGTCGATTATCGAAAAACAAAATTAGTAAAATTAGTAAGTGTTCAGATGTTATCTTTAACAAAATGGCTGATGAAGCCACAATGAGCAAGAAAATGAACTATTTTTTATACAACAACACTTAATAACTTCAATCAAAGACATAAGGTATATGCATATATAATGATTAAGAGTTAAGATGACATGAATAAAACTACAACTCAGGTACTATCTAGTATTGTAAAAACCGATTGTACTATCGATAATCGGTTACTTGAGTGGAACCGATCATCGATAGTAAAATTGCAACCAATTCCTAACACTAGTTGCAAATGACTAAGAAGTTTATATTGTAAATTGCCTTAATTATATTCTTGTGTTTTTGTTTACTTTTCAAAGTTGGATTTTTTTACCAACTTACAAATAATTTAATCCGATTTTATCCTTTGAATAACAAATGCTGAATTTTCGGAAATTTAACAAAGTAATACAGCTTTTTTTGTTGTATAAGGCAAGTGGGAAGTAGCCTTTTTTTTGCCCCTTCGTGTATGAAATATATTGAAAAAATCTTAATATCTAATAATTTCATTGCAGATTAGGACTGTTTAAAAATGTTGGGGAAAAGTGTCATTTACTGCTTTTTATAAATTATTTTTCTCCACTTTAATTTCAATAAGCAGCTTAGATTGAAATTTAAGATTAGAAACTAAGCGTTCTGATTGGCCTGTAAATTTAGTTGACCAATAGGCTGAATGGAATCACTGAGGCATGTCTAAGGATAAGGATAAGATCAATATTGAATACTGACCCTGATCTTAATGAATATAGATGACACAAAAACATTGGAAAAACCTGATAATCACTTTCTTAATATTGTATAAATAAACATTTGATGACTGATTTATACTCATTTCATCTTTATACCTACTTTTTCAGAACCACATAACATTTGTGGATGATTCATTCCCGCCATCTTCAAAGTCACTATACCGTGACCCGAGCAGCGAATTGGCGCGTTACCAGGTCAACTGGCTACGGTGTAAGGATATGCATGCACACAAGTCCGAGGACAAAGTTCCCTGGAAGGTCTATAGGACGCCATTGCCTGATGACATTTCACAGGGCCAGCTTGGAAATTGCTGGTAAATAGTGTTGTTGCACCTGTGGTTAACATTTGATGAATAGGCGATTGCTTAAAGGGGCTAGACACCAGATGGTACAATTGCAAGAGAAAAAGAAATGATCAAAAACTTACATAACGGTGACATTGTTGTGTACAACGTCTTAATCTTACTTACTGATGTATGAAATCGCTTACGACACATGCATCTTTCGCAGTTTTTCTGCATTTACTGTAAAATACTGTATTTGCTGATTTTGGACCATCTGGTGTTTATCCCCTTTAAAAAAGGCTCAGCTCGTGGTAAAAGTTTACAGTTATATGGTTGTGTGATTTAAAACTTGAATAGGCCTTTATTTTGGAGGCTGAAGATTGGATTTTGATTTTAAGGCAGAAAACATGGATTGATTCACCAAAAAAATGAATGCATTATTATGTTTAACTTATTTTATTTGAATTAACAAAAAAAGAAAAGAAAAAGCACATGATTTGTGTACAGATAAAAACAAATTTAAGCTTTTTTTGAATACTAGAAATGCATGTAGGTTATGCAAGAATATAGATTTTTAGAGTGTATGCAAGATAAAAACCAATTAAAAATTTGAAAAAATGAAATTATTTTGTTTTCAAGGTTCCTGAGTGCATTAGCTGTGCTTGCTGAACAGCCAGAGTTGATCCAGAAAATCATACCAACGAAGGAGGTTTGTGCCGAGGGTATCTACCAAGTGCGCCTTTACAAAGATGGGGAACAGCAGATTGTCCTTGTGGATGATGTTTTCCCTTGCGATGAATATTCAAAACTTATATTCTCAAAGGTACAGGATATCTTATATATAAAATGCTTAAATCTTTATTCTCCAAGGTACTAGGATATCTTATATATAAAATGCTTAAATATTTTTTTGGAGGTTATCTACCAAGTGTGACAAAGCAACCACGGATTATTCGGGCGAGGGTTTTAGGGTAGTCTTGTGGTACAGGTCTCCGCCTCTCAATCAAGAGGATGTGGGCTCGATCTCAACAAGGGGTCCCTTCTCTTGGCCTCTCAAAATGGACACCAGTACTGGCTTATACCTAGAAAACTGACTCCAGCATGACTTGATAAGCTGTCATCTTTTCTCATTAGAAAGCTAGAGAACTATTTAAATAAAAACAGAATGTTCAGGTTCATGTCGTTTTTCCATGTTACAAAAATTCTTCTCAAACTTTCTCTAAGGAAATAGGGCGTCAGAGTATTTTTATTAACATATTCTCGTGTGACAAACATTCAGGGCTTATATTCTTTAAGTTAGCAGAGCCTCTTCATGTTTTCTTTAAATAAATTATTAATCATGTTCAATATCTTAATCACTGAACGTATCTTCCAAGTGTTCTTGAATGAATACTTGATTTTACAGATTGTTCGTGTAGAATGATGGCTGGTTTCCTTCGATAATGACATAAATCTTCCCCTTTCATTTTCTAAGGAACAAGATACTTTTAATTTTATTGCTGTATTCAATGATAACAATAGATTTATGTGATTCCTTTCTATGTTTTGTAACAAGGAAATACTTCATTACATCTATTAGTGAGCTAAATATTTTCCTACGCAGGGAGATTTAGCTTTTTTTAGGTGTACAATTTCAATGAAATCTTAGTGTAAGTGTACTCAATGCACTGTCAATGCACCCAAGCACTCTTATACATCACTTGGTGACCAAATAGAATGAACCAGTCAAGATTGTTAATATCTTCGTTATCTGAAACAGTATAAACCAGATGTTTCCTGGTTTAAAGGTACTTTTATGTTACCTGTTTGTGGGTTGTACTATATAGAAATAAACCTGTCAGTCGTTTTTTTTTAACAAACCATTACTCATCGAAGTGTTGACAGATTTCGATAGATTTTGGTACAAATGTTAAATACCATAAACAGGGTCAAGTTCAATTTTGATTACAAATAACCTTCTTTTTTTACTTAGAATTTGCCAATAAATGGTTTCCTGATGAAAAAAAAAAATCCCCTCCTCCCCCCTCCCCCCACACACACAAAAAAAAAGAAATGGTGATGAAAAGGTCAACAGATATTATTAATGTCGGGTAAATGTGAGTGTAAATAGGGGTTAGACCCTTGATTCTTTGAGTGTCCTTAACTCATGTTGCTTAAAACCTGGCCTAAATTCAAAAGGCAAAGCTATGTCACTGGCATGTTTATGTGGTTGTTGGTAATGAGCTAAAAAATGATTGTATTCTCAATGTATTGATTTCTGTTTGAAGCATACTATTTGATGCAAATCAATTCCTTAAGGTATGACGAAAATACTGTAAGCTAGTTTAAATAAATGTGCTTCTTTACAAATAATCATTCCATAATTTGTATCTTTATGGTGTACATTTCAGGCAAGGAGAAAGCAGCTATGGGTTCCATTAATTGAGAAGGCCATGGCAAAACTACATGGATGTTACGAGGCTCTAATTGCGGGAAAATGTATCGAGGGTCTATCTGTTCTGACTGGAGAACCATGCGAAAGTATCGCTCTTCAAGGTGGGTGGGATAATTTCTTTAACTGTATTGTATTTGATATGCTATGTGTGGAGTCAAATGACTCGTGAATGAAACGACTAATATAACAAGATTTCTTCGCAGAGCATTTGGTCTTAACTATTTTGAGGGCATGTCTGTTGGATTTTAAGAGTTATCTACCTATGTAAATGTTTAGGCATGCCCTATTTTCTATAGATATTTTAAAGGGATTAGACACCAGATTGTCCAAAAATTGCAAATATAATATTTCCTCACAACAAGCCTGGACTTGTCAATGTGAGCTGGTAGGGGGCTGATAATGCATTTGTTGTAAGCGATGTGTTACATCAGCAAGTAAGATTCATTGTGTTGTACACAATGATGTCAATTTAATGTTGGTTCTTGACAAAAAAAATTCTTGCAATTTTACTTTTGGTACATCTTATTGGGAATAATCTTTAAGTGTTTTTTTAGTACGTAGTTTAAAAACTTAACGCTTTATACAGAATATTACTTTAACACCATCCTATAATGTTGTAAAAAACCTGTTCTTATGTAAACCTAAAAAAGCAATATAAAATGCCTACCTACCATACCTGTTTTTTGAAAAGGATGTAACCCTAACCAAATCATCGCCTTATTGTGCTCAAAATTTGTGCGAATTGAACATTAGTGGGTATTTAAAGACATACCACTCTGATATTTTTTTTTCTTTTATACCTAACAAATATTGTTACACTCCAAAACTCATTAAAATAGTTCTTGACAGATCTTTAACTTTTTACAGATAACAAGAATACAGATGATCGTGTTGATAAAGACCTTGTGTGGGCTCAGTTGCTCAGTTGCAGAGAATCAAGGTAATTTTATGATGCCAACATCTAGGGTCGAAAGCGGAAAGGTTTTAAATGACATTAATTAAAAGCATATAAATCACTTCTGCTTTCAAATCTAGACATGCAAATAAGGAAGTTTCTGAGGAAAGGAATTGTCTGTGGCTATTTAAGGTAAGCCATCCATCATTAGGATGCAGTGGTGGAGTGTGCGCTTTGGATGCGGAAGGTCAGGCTGAGTCAAACCAAAAGACGTTAAAATGTGGTACAAGTAGCTCCCTTGCCTGGTGCTTGGCATTGTAAGGTCAGTCCTGGGAAAATGGTGTACTCAGTACTGGTTCAACCCAGGAAAGTTGTATCCCGTGTATCGGTGTTTTACACCGAGCACGTTAAAGAACCAAGAGGTCTCTTCACAAACAGCTAGGGTAAGAGGTCTCTTCACAAAGGGCTAGGGTATTGCACCCGGATCTCTTGTATCTCACTCTGTTTCTTCTAGTCTTCTAATGTCAGCATTTGACTGTGAGTTGCTATCACTTCTATCTCATGTCACTTATGGCATTTAAACACAATTTAAGTTGTGATGGCACCACGGTGGGATGAAGCCATAATGCAGTAAATAGGCGCAGACAGACCTTGATAAACTCAAATAAACAACAAAATGAGGATGCAAAGATGTGTAGATGCATTTTAGCCATCAACATCCAGATTATTTCTATGTCTTAACCCTTTGCATGCTGGGTAAATTGTCGTCTGCTCAAAAATGTCGTCTGGTTTATTCTAAATTTCTTTAAATTTACTTAAAACTTTGGGGATATATTGACTGAGTGGCAAACAGCTTGGAACCTGATCAGGCGCCGAGTTACTCAACGTCTGGTCTGGGTCCAAGCTGTTTGCAAAGCCTTTAAAATCGCCATCAGCAGCCTAAGGGTTAATCTATATTGATTTTCTAATATATTGATTTAACATAATTTATATTACACTTTTGAATAACACCCTACTATTTTGATATGAAATATTAAAAGGTAGCAATCAAACATTTTTTTTTCCTTTTCATGAATTTGTTTCTTAAATAACAATGCCTGATTATATAAAAAAAGCTCTTAATGAAAACGAAGAAATCTTGACATATAATTAAACTTAGCATGTTTGTTAACAATAAAATAAAACTTTGCCATTAGCATATTTTTGTATATTATGATGGATGGCTTACCTTAAAAACCTCTTTAGGTATATAGCATTTAGATTATACTTGGTGGGAAGTGTGTTTAACCGACTTTCATGTTATCAATGAAATCGTAGTAGGAGTTTAAATTTGATTGAAGGTTCGTGTTTTGTCATTTTGATAAATTGCCAACTGAACAAGGAAGTCAATGCATTGGTTAGTTTAAATTTTTATGTAGCAGATATTTAATCCTGAAAAATAATCGCTCGACCTTTATTTATCCCATTGCTTAGCAACAGCAGCCATTTGTATAAAACTTGGATAAGTTCTCCACAGGTTATCTTATGGCTAATTTGCATAATTTTAGATGATTTGATTGGTTGATATGAATTTTTTGATAAACATCAACCAATCAATAAAACTGTTGGCTCACTTTCTCCCAACCAAATGATTAACCAGTTTTATATAACTACATTGTAGCTGTCAGAGTTAATTGCTCAATAATCGTAATAAAATATAGGCATTTTTTTATATTTCCTCAACCTGGACAATTTTTGCACTGATCGCATACAATGTTGTGAAACATTCGCAAATTTATTGACCTGAAAACCAAGGGAATGTTAATGGCAAAACATATCGTTTTGCTTGCTTAAAACAGGGAGGTTAAACTTATGCAAAATGTTAATCTTATACTTTTTACAACGCCATATGAATCCAAATAGCATTATTTTACTCTTTGCAGTTATGTGATTGGCATATAAAACTTTTCTACAGGAATTGCCTTTTACTTATGACATTCAAAGTGTAAGAAAATGCATTTAATAATGTTTAAGATAACTGTATCTTTAATCTAAGTTTTAAAAAAAAACTAGGAGAAAAAACTCCCCAGAGTTTCCATGTTATAGTAATGATGAGAATTAATTTTATTCAGGTTTTACAATGTTATAGCTCTGTTTAGAACGGGCTGCTTATGAGAAGAGGAAATATGAGTATGGTTCACAACGTTGTAGGCTTTCCGGGCTTACATCATGCTTAAATCCATATGTTCAGTATGCACAGAATATTAAGTGGTTTAAATCAAATTCACTCTATCAGTCAAGTTTGATCAAATAAATCAACGTGATCAGTTTAAATTACTACATATTTATGTACTTGTACAATACAATCATTCAAATATACAAAGGAGAATTTTAAAATCTTATATGTTTTTGCCAATCCCGAGTTTTTGGCTTGTCGATGAGATCTATTTTTAAAAGATTAGACCGGTAGATTAACTGTCATATAGCTTTTGTGTCATTGGCTTGGGCGTGCAAAAATTTGAACCTTTGAAATAACTCAAAATCTTGCATGATATGAATATTAAACTATGTACACACATTACCATTAAATATAAATGGCCCATAACTCTGGCTTTAATATTTGTAGAGTACTGGGTATATTGTCTAAAATTCCATAAAATTTGTTTTTTTATTGATCAAGTTCACTTTTTGTTTATCTCATACTTTTTTGTTGTACATGTACTCTTTTTATTTGTCTCATACATTTATTATTCATCCTCGTACACTTTTTGTTTTTGTACAGGTTTCTCATGGGTGCATCGTGCGGTGGAGGTAATATGAAGGTTGATGATGAAACATACAAGGAGATGGGTCTGCGGTCGAGACACGCCTACTCCATATTGGACGTGCAGGAAGTACAGGGAAACAAGTAATGATGAGATTAGATTTACTTTCGTTTGCTTTAGCATTCACTTTTTATGCCCCCGAAGGTGGGCATATTAAAATCGCATCGTCAGTCCGTCCGTCTGTCCGTGTGTCTGGCTCAATAACTTGTGTCCGGGCTGTAACTTTCCCTTGTATGGACAGATTTTAAAATAACTTGCCACATGTGTTGCACATACCAAGACGACGTGTCGCGTGCAAGACCCGTGTCCCTATCTCTAAGGTCAAGGTCACACTTAGTGTTTTTTCACAATGGAGTGCTGCATACAAGAACATAAGATTATAGGTTGTCGTGTCCGGGCTGTAACTTTCCCTTGTATGGACAGATTTTAAAATAACTTGCCACATGTGTTCCACATACCAAGACGATGTGTCGCGTGCAAGACCCGTGTCCCTACCTCTAAGGTCAGGCTCACACTTAGGTGTTTATTCCCAATGAAATGCTGGGTATATGGACATAGAGTAGAGGTTGTCGTGTACGGGCTGTAACTTTCTCTTGTATGGACAGATTTTAAAATAACTTGCCACATGTGTTCAAAATACCAAGATGACGTGCCGCGTGCAAGACCCGTGTCCCTACCTTTAAGGTCAAAGTCACACTTAGGTGTTTATTCACAATGCTGCATATAAGGACATAGAGTATAGGTTGTTTTGTCCAGGCTGTAACTTTTTCTTGTATGGACAGATTTTAAAATAACTTTCCACATGTGTTCAACATACCAAGATGACATGTCGCGTGCAAGACCCATGTCCCTACCTCTAAGGTGAAAGATACACTTAAGTGTTTATTCACAATGGAATGCTGAATATAAGGACATAAGAGTTTAGGTTGTCAAGAATGGGTGGTATTTTTATGTTCAGATTCATTTAAAATAACTTGCCATATGTATTTGACATGTAAAAGCAATATCAACTTTTCATGTACTGACCTTCATAGGTCAATGTCACATTCGGGGGCATTCGTCACATACTGTGACAGCTCTTGTTTTATGTTCAGAGGCAATTTAAAATGACTTGCCATATGTATTTGACATGTAAAGGCAAGATCAACTTTTCATGTTCTGACCTTGTTCATAGGTCAATGTCACATTCGGGGGCATTCGTCACATACTGTGACAGCTCTTGTTTTAAAACAATTTAAGTAAAGCTATATTTTGTGAGCCTAACCTCAACGTCTGATGGCAATTTAAGGCTTTAAGTATGACTTTTTATCAAACAGTATCAGCATGCAACTCTTTTGTTTTCGAAGGCGATAGCTTGGTATCATTTGGAACACCTCGGTCATTTTCCATTGAAAAACAACCTTGGATGTAAATTACAATGTCAGAATTCTTTACATTTAACTACACTGCAAGTAGATCGTGAAGTAATTTCAATTTTTCAGTTTAACTTAATGACTTTACTCTTTGGAATCTTAATTATTTATGCAATAATACACTTCACTGGCAATCATTTTAAACTAAGTCTTAGATATACAGAATACATGTTAAAACACTAATACTATTACTCAAAAATTGTACTTTTTTCATGTATCAGGTATATTGGGCCTTTTTATCAACGAGTGTACGGCAAAATATCTTAAGATAACGATTTTCATTTTAATATAATGTCCCTGTTATCAATTCAATTGAACCTTTTTTAAAGCAAAATCAAATAAAGATTCCAAAACCTGGCCAATAAAGCTCTCAGTTTTGGAAAATGTAGTATATTTACTAAAAAATATTTATTAAAAAAGTGATTGTACAATACATGCATTAATAAGTTAGCCAAATGATGTATACTTGCATAAAAAGTTGATTTTAACTTCAGCACACATTCATTCCTTTGATTTGTTCTTAAAGGGACAAGACACCAGATGATACAATTGCAAGACAATAAGAAAATTGTCAAAAACTTAAATAAAATTGATATCATTGTGTACAGCACATTGAATTGTACTTACTGATGTATCACATCACCTAAGACACTCGTATCACTTTCACAGTTTTTGCAAATTTTTTTAATTAGAAACTTACTAGGGTTGTCTTCCATGTAAATCAGAGTTGATTTAAAAATAGCGTGGGTATATGTATCTGTTATAATCACATGACTTTAACATGCTAAATATACACACTTAAAGCTGGGAAACCAGAAGGCCCTTTTTTAAATGTGTCTACTCAGCTGAGACAGCGACAAAATATTCTTTTAATCATCTAAAATTATGTGTTATCAGCCTCATACTAAGCTTGTTTTGACATTTCTAGACTTGTTTTGTGGAAATAATGTATTTGCCGATTATGGGATCATCTGGTGTCTAGTCCCATTAGTAGAATCATTGTTACCGTTAGATTCAATGCATCCAGGTTAATGCGTCTACGAAATCCATGGGGCCACTTCACATGGAAAGGGGACTGGAGTGACAAATCTGACAAGTGGGCTCAGATACCTGACAGGAGGAAACAGGAGCTCATGCCCTGTGGATCAAGTGACCCGGGCGTGTGTTGGATGTCCCTAGATGACCTTGTCAAGTAAGGAGCTTCTTTGAATGATTTATTTGTTAACATAATTTTTTTTTTTCTTAAGATAATTTTTAATTTTTTCATCGAAAAAAATAAAATAAAATGATTGTAATGGCTATTTCAGAAATGATCATGGTAACATTTGAAGTTACATATTTATCAATGGAATATATATTATAATATATATATTTTTTTTTCATAATCAGGTGAAAGGCAGAGTCGTAGGACTTTTAGAGAAAGTAAAAAACATTTTTGTAGAAAACCTTGAGTAAAACCTGCTGACCCTAGTATTTAAAAAAAAAATAAATAAAAAAAATAAAAAATTGTCCTCCCGCCATAAAAAACAATTTTGTTTTAACCTAAACTGTTATTAGTTTTTGACAGAGAATAAAGCTCCATAACAACAGCAATATAAGAGTGACATTTGCATGAAATAGTGCTATTTGCATGAAAATGATCATGACAATGTATAAATGGGGGGAAAAAAAACTACCTTCCATACCTTATAATTTTTGGAATGTTACCCTAAACAAACACTAATTTTTTTTCGGCCTTATTTAACAATGTGCTTTTATTTTGTTCTAGATTATACATTAAGTTCGTTTATTTGCCACCAATGTAAAGGATCCCAATCTGGTCAATTGAAAAAAAGATAAACAGGAAGTTTTGTGCGAGTTTGTTTTAAATTGCTTTCAGTAAAACAGATCTTCATTGAAGTAGGACATGATAGTTATTTGAGTTGCTGTTTTAAAACTTAGTTGACATATTTTGTTGAGAGACTGATTTTCATAGTCTGCTGGTATGTTATATTATGCAATTAGTTCCATATTTTTTCTTCCAAGAATAGATTGCAGGCATTTGTTTGTGAAAGTGTCGGTAATGCAAGTACTTTACAATAATGAAAAACTTTAAAAAAGATATTGCCTTGAGATTTTGGAACATAGTAGATTTAGAATGACAATATATGTACACAAATGTGTGTACATGTATTAAATAGTAAATAAAGAAAAAAAAATCTTTAATCCAATCAAACAAACAAATCAACATTGGCAATGTTAGCACAGCTCTTGTGTATTTGTTTTTAAAACGTCAAATAATGATTCAATTAAATTTGCAGCTGCACTCTCACAGATTGAACGTTTTGACAACTTTTTTATTTTTTGTCTTGGAACGAGCCAATTTTTGCGAAAATCCATGGAATGCATTTATATAAGAATGCTGACAAAAAATAGAAGGCAGAATTTTAAATACAAGTTCAAAAATTGATGTTTTATGCCTATTTCTTAAACCATTAGTAACGGTTTAAGCCATAAAACATTCATTTTCGAACGTAAATATGAAAATCTACGATCTGAATTTTTGTCAGCAATATTATATCATTGGTTTGCAGATATTAACGCAAAAAATTTCTCTTTCCAAGACAATAAATAAAAAAGTTGTTAAAATGGAAAATCTGTGAGAGTGCAGCTTTAAGAGGGTGAAGGGATTTAGCGGTAAAGGTGTCTGCCTTTCATCCAAGAGGTTGTGGGTGTAAGTCTTGCACGATTCACTCTCTCATGGTTTTCAAAATGGACACTTGTATTCCTGTCATAACTGAACCAAAATAATTTGATATAAAACTCACTTAATGATGATTTAGTTATCTTCTTTAAAAAAATTCCAGGTACTTTGACAGTGTTGATGTGTGCAAGGTTCGTCCCGACTGGCGAGAGTCGCGGGTAAAAGGTGTGTTTCCCTCCAATGCATCCCAACCCATGAATGTTACCAAGGTGACAGTATTCTACACGACAGATGTGGAAGTGGGCGTGTTCCAGCCAAGTGATAGGTAGGTGGTAGTGTTAGACTAAAAAAAAATGACATGCGTCTGTTAGAATACCCATGCACTCACAAAGTTAAGGTGACATAGTCATAATCAAGGAGTTCAGGTGGTGATGATAAATTCATATTAGTTATACAGAAGATAATTATGTAAATACAACAGGGGTGACCCCTATTTAGTTATATATTCTTGGTTGTGTAATGTTCAGAGTTATTTATCATTGTTCAACAACCATGTTTTGGCTTATAAACTGCACATGGGATGTGGCGGGGTCAGGCCATAATATAGCCTATAGGCAAGGGTAGACCTTTTACCAATGTTTGCACAATTTTTGAAACCCCATTCCGTGAAATAGACTCGGCCATCCCACGATATTTGATACCACCAAAATTTGGGGCTCAGTGATTCATATATTTTTTTATTTTTTAATAATTCTAAGACGTTTGAATTCTTTTTCAATGCATTAACACCTTTGACAAGTTGTTAAATCATGAATGAAAATGTCTCCCTTTTCAGAGGTGTTGAGAACCACAAGGGTGTGCTCGATTTATGCATCCTCGTTATGAGGGAGACAAAGTCCGATACCCATCCGTTTGGCAAGTTGATCAAATGTAGCCGTCGTCAGCTAAAGAGTTTTGTTGGTTGTAATGTCATGTTGGAACCTGGGGAATATGTTCTTGTACCTCTGGCCTTTAACCATTGGTCAAGTGGTAAGATTTTTTCTATGCCTTATCTACGGTGGCACAGAGGTGACAAGTGTATGTTTTTATTTAGATAGATAGATAGATTTATTTGTGCATATATATGTCATTGTAACAAACCAAATGTCTCATAAAGTTATAACACAGACTGATTAACAAAGTATTAGTGATGATATCTATACTAAAGCACAACATCATTAGAATGCTTTGGATACATACATGCGTTAACAAAGATTTAATTCAATGTGACAAATATATAACACAGGATAACCCATTAAAGTTATTCAACTTATTTCCAATGGGGTCCTTATGACAAATATAATTATTTGCCAAGATCTCAGTTGTAAGCTGTTTAAATTAGGTTTACTTATACAAAAATAACATGCATGTACTCTTGACCAGTTAAAGAATGATTAAATGTTTGATATCGAACTTTTACAGTTATAATGCAACCGACTGTTAAAACCATATGACACTTTAGCATAATATGACAAAAATCTTTGGACTGATATGCAAGATTAAATGAATAACAATTAATAAAATAGGAAATCTTCCATTTCTGCACATTTCATACCAACAATGAGATGTGATTTCACTTCTTTTTTAAAAGTATTCTTATTTTTCAATTCTTTTAACTTTATTGGAAGACTGTTCCAGTCCTGGATTGCTTGATAAAAGAAAGTATTTAATATAAAACTGTCAGCCTGTGGCACTTTAAAATTTCCAGCACTATGTCTACTGTTGTAAGAATGTGTGGATGAGACTAAATTTAAAAGTAAAATGTTCATGTAAGTATGATGGGCATTTGCTATTAAAGATTTTATGTACATGGTTTAGTCGTAGTTGCTTTATCCTATTTTCTATATTAAGCCATCCAATATCACTGAAAGCCGAGACTTTCAGGGAAGTTCTACAATCATAGCCATAAATAAATCTGACAACTTTGTTCTGAGTGACCTGTAATCTGTTCTTGAATTGTTTAGATATACCGCTGTACCAAGATGTCGATGCATAGTCAAAATGGCATTGTATTAAGGAGTTACATAACAATCTTCTTAGTTTCATATCTAAAAAACGATTTTGTCTATATAAAATTTTTAGCCTAGAATTAACTTTACTGACAATATTGTTAACAATAGATGCAGCACTGAGATCATTGTCCAGTATATTTCCAAGATATTTAACAGATTGTTTAGGTTTTATGATATGGCCATTGCAGTTTACATTAAAGCTATCAACTTTTGTTAGTTTTCTTTTAGACCCAAATAAAATACATTCTGTTTTTCCAAGATGCAAAGACAGTTTGTTGTCAACTAACCACTTACTACAGTTTTCAAGTTCCTTGCCGAGTACATTACTAATAACAGACGGATCTTTGTGTGAGAAAAGGATAGCACTATCATCTGCATATAATATTAATTTACATTTTTCACTTATGCTTATACTCATATCATTGACATAGCATAAAAACAGCAACGGTCCAAGTATGCTTCCTTGAGGAACGCCACAAGAGATGTTCATGAATTCAGACGTTGTATTATTTACATTGACAACTTGTTTACGTCCAGATAAATATGATTGAAACCACTCAATTGAATCCACACCAATTTCTTTTAACTTCTGACATAGAATTTTGTGATCTACGGTATCAAACGCCTTTTGAAGATCCAGCATAATCATTCCTGTATATAGACCTTTGGAATTTTGTTCTTTTATATGGTCGGTCAAATGAATTAGGCAGGAGTCAGTTGAATAGTTACATCTAAAACCACTCTGAAGTTCGTATAATAATCCATGTTTAACAAGAAAAGATTCTAGTTGGTTGTATACAACTCTTTCTAAGATTTTTGAAACTATACATAGTATACTTACAGGTCGATAGTTTGAAACATCAGATCTGTTGTTTTTCTTAAACAATGGTTTAACTTTAGCATTTTTAAGTTCAGATGGTACAATGTTAGTTGTGATAGAACTGTTTATCAGAAATGTTACTGGTATCTTTAAAAATGGTGCAGCATCTTTTAAAAATCTTGCAGGAATGTTATCTAACCCTGTGCTTTTTGAACAATTTAGTTTACATAGTTCCTTGTAAATGTATTCTTCACTAACAGTGTGAAGTTTAAATTTAACAGAGTCAGGATTTCTATCTTTATAAAATCGTTTAAAACAGTCAGACTCATAGTTAAACCAATTGAAGGGCAAAGGTAGTTTTTTTTACTAAAGTTGAGGCTACAGTAGTAAAAAAAGTATTAAAGTGATTTGCAATCTTACATGGTTCAAAACAATTTTCATCATCAATGTTCAAAACAATATTTGGAGAAGATTTACTTTTACTACTATATCCAAGATTTTTTAAATCTGACCACAGCTTTTTTGGATCATTTTTATTTTCTTCCAGCTTGTTCGACATATATTCCGATTTGGCCTTATCTTGTGCACACAACATACTATGTTAGGCGCACAACATACTAAGTATGCCAACAAAGTAACTCGTGAGCAGGACTTAATTATCTCATGTGCGCGACATAGTATCTCGTGCGCATGACTAAGTATCTTATGCGCATGACTTAGTATTATACGTAAGAACATGCACATGTCAACTCTGTGCCACCATACTTATCACCTGATTATAAGGATTCTTTCTTACTGTGGAGTTGAGAAGAGCTTAGCAGCTTTGTCATCAGTTTCCCCATCAATCTGTTTTGACAAACTTGATACCACGCCCTTTTCTGTGACATCTAAATAAAACTGTTACATTGTGCAATTGGAAGTGCATAGGGACATCACTGATTCCATATTTCAGTTGAGATATATACTCATTTGCTTTCTTTTTTCATTGTATGACCTATAAATAGATACTCAATGTATGAATGCAAAATTGATCATAGTCCATTATTGAATACTATTGTTTTCATAGAAGAATAAATTACAGGAACATTGAAAAGTGATGTAGCGCCTTGTCAAACTTGTTGTTTTAACTACACTGTATACAAAATTGAATAATAATGGAAAACTCCTTGTGTGTATGACAAGTTTTTCATTTTCATGAATGAATGCATTTGTTTCACAGATCCAGTGGGGAAGGGTCGTGACTTTGTGATGTCAATTCATAGCTCAAAGGCAATAATGATCGATGAGGTGAACACGGCAACAGATAAATATCGACAGGGATTCGCTAACGCAATCATACAGTTGGCACTTGTGAAGGGGAAGCGAGAGGAGGTGGGTGGTTTTACTAAAGCTGAGTTTAAATTCATTTATTTTAAAACAATTACAACATTATATTAATCACTCTCATTGGCACAATGTTACATGAGAGTGTGGTCTTGTATTATGGGGGAAACCAGAGTTCCCAGATGAAACCCACTTGTCCGGCTTGGTGACCACAAACCAAACCATCATGTGGTCAGGAATCAAACTCAGGAGAAGGAAGCGCACAAACCACTGTGAAAGCAGGACAACATTACTTGGTGAAGCTTGTATTTTGACTTATTTTTGCTGAATAATAAAACTGCTATTCACAGCATTAATTCCAGAGAAAGGAGGTGTGTATTTTGACTGATGCTTTTATTAAGGATTTGTTATTTTCTCCAATAATGAACCTGCAGTTCCTTACAGTTATCCCATGGGCATTCATACGTGAAAGCAATTTTGGAAGCTAATTTCAAAAATTAGCTTTACAAATTGGCTTGGAGAAATTGATTGGAAAGGTATAATGTCACTCTGGTGCAAGAATTCAATAAACAGTTACATTAGTATACAGGTCAAATGTGGTTGCTATAGAAAATGTTAATTGTGGCTGATATGCGTATATGAAGCATGCATACTGGAGGTAATTGCAAATTTGGTCTTAACAAAGTTTGTCCGAACACAGATAATGATTTTCAACACCTTCCATTCTTCTTCCAGTTGCGTAATGGTGTAACCTGCTATTCCCTGATGCATGGCTGGTGCGGGGGACTCTTCGTAGTGGAGAATCGGTTGCCTAGTAACAGCGTACAGGTCAAGTGTAACTGTAGTGACAGTTCAAACCTTGTGTCAACACGTGGAGCGCTTGAAACTGTGGATAACATTCCACCTCTTCATAGGTATAGCACACGATCAGCATAGATTTCATACCACTAAATCATTTTACATGCATGGTTTTAACATGTTTACTAGATGTCCCTCCATATCAGTTCTTAAAAGTTTTGGCCTGACTATTCAGAATTCACATTAAATGACTTTTACTGTTGTTCATTTTGGTCACAAAATATTATTATTACCCTGGGACATCCCAGTGATAAAAATACTGCCTGGATAAAACTTTTTATGCAGCTTGCCACAGAAATATAAAATATGTAAAGGCATGAGGAAGATTGGAAAATATTGGTACTTTCATGTGATACAAATTAACATCAGTAAGACTTATTTAGCAAAATGACTTAGTTTTCAAAGTTGTTATGACCTTGACCTCGAATGTGGGGACACCGGTCTTTTTGGACACATCCTCATACTATGGTGGTCACTTCTGCTAAACAATTTCTAAATCCAATACTGCATGACAAAGATATGGACCGGACACAAACTGTTGTGACCTTGACCTTGAAGGTAGGGACACAGGTTTTGTTCCAGACACATCTTCATGTTATGGTGGTCACTTCTGCCATTTATCTTTAAAATTATCTTTAAAATCCAACCATGATTGAGATAAATATTGACCATACAAAACATTTGGACGGACGTTGCTCATCATTTCTATATAGCCCCCACTTCACATTATACAGAGGGTGCTATTGTTCTCTAACAATGTTGAAATTATTTGTTGTTTAAAATCCTTTTGAAGGAATTGCTAGATTACTTTGTCAGGCAAATGTTATGAACATATTGTAAAAAACTGTGTTAAGAAATTACAATATACCATACTTTCTGATGAGAGTTTGTCTGGAGTTTCGTATGAATAAGAGGTATTTTCAAAGAATTGCTGTCGTCGTAGTGTAACCTTGGCCATTACAAACCCCAAAAATCAAATTATTCAAACGGAACTTTTACACAAGTTGCCAGAGACAATATGCAAAATAATGTAAAGCAAGGCCCATTACTCTGACTATAATGCTTTTCAATTACTTGGTATGCCCTTTTTTCAACAGAAAAGATAGCACACAATCTTTGGTTTGTAAGGAGCCATTTCTTCAGTTCAGTGAATACCTTTGTCCAGTAGTGTCTGACAGGTCATGAGGATATAGAGGATAATTGTTTGTTTCAGTGTTAGATCATAATATATTTTACAGCGAGTAAGCACCAAAATATATATTTCACGTGTGGCGTCGCCATGAGTGAAATATTTACTTTTGGTGTTCATGAGGTGATATATGATGCATCTTACACTGAATCAAACAATTTTTCTTTTTGTTTTATGCCTAAAATTGGAGATAAAAGTCATTTAATTACACTGTCTTAGAAAAATACAACAATTTGTTTGCGCAAGTAGCGTCTTTTCTGAAATGATGTCATTGAAATTGTGTCCCAGTCATTTGCGAGCTGATGTTTGATTTGGAACTGAGAGTGGGCTAAAATTTCAAAAAGTGAAATATATCAATTTGATATTTTTACTGTTTGAAACAGTGTAATGTCAATTTTATTTCACTGATAAATCTCTACAAATCCCCAAAAAGCATGTATTAAATAAAAGATCAGTGTTGTTACAGTCATGTAGTTAATGTTTAAGTTAAAACAGTTAAAATGAAATTCATGGGAAATAGTTTCATAAAATCCTTATACTTTATTAAATGCTTCTACTTGCAGGCAAGTTATAATGGTGCTATCTCAGCTCGAGCGAATGTCATCCTACCACCTTTCACGTCGGATCATCAACCGCATAGACATAGGCGCTGGGCTCGGGGATTGGGCTCCAATGGGCGTCCACCGAATACCGACTCTAGATTCCGTCACAGCTGGGCTACATATACCACTGCCAATCTGAGGATGCATTGCTGGTGTTCAACCATATACTAGTCCTAGATCACTTCATGGCTGGGCTACATATACCTCTTCCAATCTGAGAATGCTTTGCATTTGTTTCCTAGTATAGTTAAAGCCTCAAAAAGTCCTGCCCTTGTAGGAAGAATTTTGTAGGCATGTTTATCAGATAAACAAACTATCACTCATGCAGAGGGATGCTGTACCTGTGCTAAATATAGCTGAAGTCATGTTTCAAGCTACAGGAAAGTGAACACTGCCAAATGTATTTGTTTAGAATCTGCAGTTCATGACCCTATTAACTCCTCCCCAGGGTTTTGTCGGTCAACAGCTATATATGCAAAGTACAATTAGGTGCATTTTTTCATGAATTTTCTTGGTCATATCATTTGAAATGTTGCAAAGAATGTACAGTATGATGTTTTAGGCAAAAGACTTCTAGGTTACTGTATTTCACTATTTGAAAAAAGGGCTCTTTGATGTGAAGCATGAAATACCATGAAAACCTGCCCCAGCGCCATTTAGTGGCTTAAATAGTCAAGTTGGGGGTTTAACAGCTGGGCTACATAAACCTTCACCAACCTAAGGATATTTTGTGTTCATATGTGCTGTGACTATCAAAATGAACAAAAAATATATAATTGATCGAATGTAATTTAGTTAAAAAAACGTTTTTCTACCTCTAAATGCCTATTTCAATGGATGGATTGAAGGAATTTGTTATTTCTTCGTGCAATGTAGTAAGTAGGATCCACCAAGTCTTGATCAAGATCATTGAACCTAGGCAGTTGTATTGTTAATTTACACCTGTTTTATTGTTCATTTTATCCAAGGCAGTTTCATTTATTATTGAACCTAGGCAGTGTCATTGCCTATTTCCTAGGCAGTGTCATTGCCCATTTTAACCTAGGTGTCTTCATGGATCATTGAACCTAGGCAGTGTCATTGCCCGTTTTAACCTAGGTGGCTTCATGGATCATTGAACCTTGGCAGTGTCATTGCCCGTTTTAACCTAGGTGGCTTCATGGATCATTCAACCTAGGCAGTGTCATTGCCCGTTTTAACCTAGGTGGCTTCATGGATCATTGAACCTAGGCAGTGTCATTGCCCGTTTTAACCTAGGTGGCTTCATGGATCATTGAACCGTGTCATTGCCCGTTTTAACCTAGGTGGCTTCATGGATCATTGAACCTAGGCAGTGTCATTGCCTGTTTTAACCTAGGTGGCTTCATGGATCATTGAACCTAGGCAGTGTCATTGCCCATTTTAACCGAGGCAGTTTTATTGCCCGTTTAGAATAAGGCAGCTTCATTACTTGTTATCCTGTACAGTACACATAAACATGTACCTTTGCTTTTAAATCAGATGAAGCTGTTGGAATGGTATTACTTATTTTATCACAAAATCAGCCAGGACTTCTGTCCATCTACTGATAGATAATTTAAATGAATAAATTTGCCAATTTGAGGAAGCATTAACATTATTGTGATAATGAACCATGTTACATGCAAATGAATTTCCAATCAATTACTGCAGAATGCATGAGGTTCTTTTTTAATGAATTTATTTTCGTTTTTTTTTGCCAAGACAATTCGGCAAAGTTGAGCCGTGCATTTGTCATTATTTGTCAAGCTGTATTTTTTTTATATTTCAACTGCATTTTAAAATTTTAAATCGTCAACCGGATAGATTTTCAAAACACACAAGGTTATTATTTAATGCATTGTTACTGTATATGTAATAGTTAAACCTTTTTATCTTACGTTGATTATGAAGTTATTAAAACATAATATTAAGCAGTCTTGTTGGCAAAATGTTACGCAAGAGAGATTGGTCGTGTATTGTGGCAGAAGCCGGAGCCCCGAAAAAAAAAACACTTGTAAGGCTCAGTGATCACAATAAAACCTATCTTGCGCCCAGGCCAGGTCAAAAACCTGGACATCTTGGTGAGAAGCATATGTGCTAGCCACTGCGATAAACAGAATATATGTTATGTATCATGACACTGAAAATTAACATTCATGAAGCACATGTTTGTTCTGTTAAATGCGCTTTAGATTGAAATTTGTGAAATATGTACTATTATGATTAAACATTGTTTATGTATATTGTAGATTAGCATTAAAATTTTACCAATGCCTTTCATGTGTATAGATAAGTAAAGACTTATCTTACTGGACTAGCGACGTATTTGCTCAAGGTCAAATGTAGGATTAAATGATTGAGTTGTACATGTTAATGATGTGTCAGAAGATGTCTTTTTCAAATATTGTACAATTGATGTTGTGTTGTTATATGTACTTACATTGGGCAGATTGTTCAGAACTTTGTTCAAATTATCATCATTGTTAACTTTAAAGATGAACTTTTTTGTAACATGCTAATATATTTATATAAAACATGTACATCTGAAACAGATGTCTTAAACAATGTTAGAAATACTTCAAGCTACAAGTATGTCCATTTAAGTTCCAGAGGAGTAAAGATTTGAAAGTTAACAACGATCACGTTAACAAAGCGGTTAACATTAACAAAGTTCTGAACAATCAGCAGGTCGTGTTGCACAATCTCATTCATCCAACACATACAGCTTAGCATTATACTGCATTGATACAAAATAGAGTTTATAATACAATTCATGCTACTTCTTCATATACTTAGGGTTATATTTTCCATTGTTAATAAGATAAGCAGCCTCCAGGGGTTCTAACAGCTAATAATTATCGATCCTGAAAAAAATCCAGCTGTTGGTTTGAATTTGAGGAATTTGATCATGCTAAAAGCAGGGTTCAGGGGATTAGACCCTTCTTGAACAGGTTTACAGTCATTTATATTCATTTAAAGGTCTTTCTTGTGTTTTTGATGCAAATGTCGGGAGCAAAAAACAATCTTTACAACTGTACAATATTCTGTTCAAAGCTCTAAATCCTGATTTCAAGATTAATCTTAAATTGAAGAACCCCTGGGCCTCGTTTAGTAGAAGTTAAATTGAATATTTAAATTTTTGGAAAAGTTTCTTAGAACACAACCTACATTCTCAGCCAATGGAATTTAGATAGACATTCATTAAGTACTACGCTTAATCATTAAGAATTTCAATTTACGCAGGTGTTCAAAGGTTTTCCGCCTACTCCCATTTTTTCGATACAGTCCATGTGTCAGATTTTGAATTTACAATGTGTCAGCTAATGAGGTTGTATTCCAAGTCAGTAAGATGACCCAAAGTAATATCTCAATGATTAAGAAGGGATCATTTGCTCCCTCACTATGCCCATTCTTAATCATTAAAATCTTACTTCATGTCATCTATCTATAACATAGCACACATCCTTGCATAATAATATGCTTAATGAATGAAAGTTTTATATGTATGCATGCACTTTGTATTAACCATGATTTTCAATTTATTAGAATTAACTTTGTTCTTTAATTTTCTTTCTTTTTTATTGCCGTTATTAAAATGTTCATTGGAGAAAGTTTATGCTTTGTAATCAAATCATCTTTGTTACTGTTTGTGTCAAGTTTGAATTAGTTACAGTTTATGTTAGTGTTGTATTTACTTATATGTATGTGTTCTAGGATAATATTCATTTTCAAATTTGAAGCATCACTAAATCTTGAAATATATTATACATTACACATATATTGGGATTGTACATGTTAATTTATGTTAAAACACGTTTTTTATTAGTTAATTACTTACTTATGAAATATCATCTGTGATGGTTTTTCTTTGATAATAAACACAGCAAATGTGTCCTTTTTGTCTACTCTTTTGTACAATTCATTGTCCTACACAAATCAGATGTCATTTGATGGGAAGACCTCAATTTCTCCTATTTTGGTCCAAATATCAAGAGGTACACCTCAAATAAAAGTTGGGAGGATTTTGCTTCAAAAAAGGCCGGGGTGCCTGACCCCAAATATCCTACCGGACAGCAATTAAGCCTATTTGGCAGAGGAGGTGTGGTTAATCGGGTTTATGAGGTCTGCTCTGGTCAGCAGTTTTGATTGTAAACATTAACATGGCTTGTGGTGTTACCTTATATGATTCTGATAGAGTGGTACAGAAGAATTTGTCCATTGGTTTCTCATTTGAGATTAGATAAATAAAAGTCTCATAAACCTTGACCAATACTTTCACAAATTGTGTTATAATAAGCCATTTGATAGTATATATCACCCAAGATAATGGATGTTTCCCACCATATGGCAGTTTAATACATACTCATACTATGATAGTAAACCTGTAGTAAACAGGAATTGGTAGTGAAATTCAGTTTGCTGTTAGAGGGTCATGAACCTCCAAGATCTGTCAATCAACATTGCTGGGAAATTTGTATTTGTTATGAAAAAAAATATTTGAAAGTAGAATTTATAACTTTGCGAGACTTGAAATTCACAAGATATGTATATTATACATTCAATAAACCATCTTGCAAATTTTAGCGATATTTGATTGTTAATTATTTGAATATTTAAAAAAAAGGTACTGGCAGTCTGTACTAGCAGACAGCTCTGTGAGGTCAAGTGAAGTGGCCATTTTTCTGACTGTCTTGACTTATATACTTTTACCCCAGCCTAACTCAAAAGCACATAACACTTGGACAAAATGGCTGTTCATCAAGATAACACACCAGGCACTTCAAACAATCATGGTAGTAATCTGAATTGAATATCAGGGTGATACTTCTTAAACTGTTCTAGAAGTTGGTGCCACAAACCCTTGAGTAGAGTCGAGAGTAAAATTTGATATTATGAGCACATAACTCTTAAGGAGATATGATCTTAGGTCATGAAAAATATGCCACCAGTGGTGGTAACGTGTTTCAAATATCAGAGCGAGAACTCCTCGACTGGGGGAAACGTATGATCAACAAGTTCCAATATAGCCAAAGCAGCAAAAAACATATTCAAGGGCTCATAAATCTAAGACAAAATGGGCGTAGGTCATGAAAAAGATATTATTGCAGATCATGGTTATTAGGTTGCAAGTTAGCAAAAATAATTCGTGTTTCGGGAACTTTTTCAGCATTTGAACATTCATTTTGATCCCTTAACATAGTCGTCAAAACAAAAATTGTCAAAGACTTTGAAGCGGCTGTTTATATGGTCTAGTTTTAAGTTACCTTACACAGTACAAGAACTTCATTTTTTAACCATCCTTTTCAACATACCAATTACAGCCAGGGGTAATCATATCGCCTTGAATAGTCTACACATAGGGTTAGTTCCTTGCATATAAGAACTTTGTACTTTTTGCAATACAGATCAAGTAACCAACAACATTAAGAGGAATAACAATCAAAGAGGCATAACTAGACATAATTATTTCTAACCAAGTGATACGACTTTCTACACAAAAATATATCAGGTACATACTGTTGCTGCCAATATAATCATGTACCAAGTTTCATTTGAATTTTTGTAACAGTTTTCTAAGTTATAACCAATGAGGTTTGTGGCCAATGACCAAAAGGCTATGATAATAGTTTTGTTTTATGAAATCAGACCAACTAAAGCTGACTGACTGGCTTTTTAAAATTCCTATTCATGGCCAGACTTGCTATACTTTTAAAAGGCAAAATATTAAATAGCTATTTGTCTTTGTGGATTTTAATGAATGTTGAGTACTGCCATAATGCTGTACAGTTTAATGTATTACTGTTTACAATTTTCTGTTCTTGACAAGTATTATAAACCAGCAATTGGAAACAAGTCTTGTTTTTTTGTATATTTTATTTATATCACAACTAAATTTTGAATTCAAATAAATACACTCCAATAGATAAGACTCTTCACTTCACATCATTTTAACAAGAGATTTTCTTTACATAATTTACCTTACATCAATAAAATAGTGCTTTAACACAATGAAATTTTTTTTTCAACTTTTCTGATGGAATATAAACACGAAGTGCCATGTCACATGTATGGTGATTTTCACTTGACCAATTAGCAGAGTGTATGAGGAGTGTCAATAGTCTATTGGTCATTTGCAAACTCGGCGGGATCCTTGCTGCGAAATCTGTGACTCTCCACTTGCAGGTATTTGTATGCCATATACGTAAGGTATAGAGCTGAAAAACATAATCAAAGCATTACTCTACTGATCAAAGACATATGATATTTTGAAAGTCTTTCAACCAATTTTTCACTAAATCATTTAAATTACAACTGTATAAATTATGGTTTTCAGAATAACAATAACTTTAGCCCTTTCAATATTTTGAACATTATAAACATGACAGAAAATGTAATGAATTGTGTTTAAATGAAGTAATATAAGGTTTCAACTGCCATATGTAGATTTTGTATGAATTTTTAATATAATCATATTTTAAGTTTTCAATTCAGGGATGTGATTGACCTGGCAGCTGAAGGGCTAAAACAATTTTGGTGATGGGTTTTGGTGGCACTTGGGGGGTCAAAAGAGGTGAAGTACCCTTCCACAGTTGCAAAACTGGTTTTTTAGAAGCCTTTTTGAGGGTTTTGCTGACTTCAAATTTGAAGCAAACTTGAGTTTGAGTGTCAATACTAACAGAAGATAAAGTAACAACCAAAAGCATCAAATTATTTTCTTATCAATTTTAATTTTTTTTTTTTTTATCCCTATAGCCATCTAGAAATCTGCAGAAAAATCACATCCTTAAGTCAATAAACTTTTTGTTTTAATAGGTGAAACAGGTTTCTTTTATGCATTTATTTTACCAGGGGTGGTATTCATAAAACATCTCGAGTTATTTCCTACAATAAGTCATTTTCCTAACTCAAGAATCTCACAGGTCATTTAAATATTTCTGAAATACTTTATTATCATTGCCTTTTTTTAAAACATGTCTTTCTCGGCTTGCTCATTAATGATTATACTTCAGTGACACATGTATTAGATTTTCCTCCAATTGATCGGACAATCAAGGTTCATAACCTAACAAACATTTAGTCATTATGTTATAAGATGCCCAAGGTCAATAAACAAATAGCACCAAGTATTGTGTGAACATCTTGAATGGCTTCAAACATCTGCTCATTTGGGGTGAGGATGACAAAAGCCAATGCAAACTGAAAGTATGTTTAGTTTTCAAAAGACAAGCAAGAAATGCAAACAGAAGAGAGTTTGACACTCTTAAGTGATACTCACGGGGAATAACAAGCAAGGTTTGTCTCCTAAACCGGAGAAATACACTGTATGGCTTTTGCATGATTGAGGGAAATGCTCTCGTTTCATACGGCGAAGTTCCAAACTTGACCATCCTGTTGACATGGCCAATGTTTCCCCATGCTCTACCCACAGTGCCCGTGAGCTTCATCTTGACCTGAAATAGAATAAAAATTAAACATTTACACACTGTCAGCAAGTTTGCCTTGCAGGATATAAAACATGAACTGAGTTTAACAAAGGTGCTCGTCACATTACCTGGATACAGTAATACATTTTTTTATTATTATTATTATTTATTTTGGTCAAAATAGTGAATATGTCATTTCAAAAATTATTCCAAAATTTTTCATGAAAGAAAATTAGTATAATATTATATAAATAAATATAAGGTAAACATGTGCAAAAAATCATCAATTCCAAACGGACCTAATCAATAGAGCATAGTTTCTAAAATAATTGAGATAATCTAATAATTTTTACTGTTTTGATAAGGTAAGATTCCTATCTACAAGAAAAATATAACTTTTATGCTAGTAAGATTGACCTTTACGGCATATTTAAACAAAATGCACCGACCAGAAACTGAAATTCGCCATTACGAAAGAACTGGGAGGTTGAAAAACAACGGATTTTTCCCCCCTAAAACACGTTAAGAACAGACTGACATGCAAACTTTGCGCATGCATTACAAAGAGAAGCTTAAAATATCATTCCTACCCATAAAAACTCGTTGAGTCAGACGCATATTTATCCAAATAGAACGTTTTTTGTTGCAGTATTTCTACTTTCACTTTGGATAACATTTGAATGTTTTTCCAGTTACGTCATTAAAACAAGGAAAGTCTATGGTAGCCGTGCAATGAAAATGCTTCGTGTATTTAAGTCATAGCCGAGTGCGCGGTCAAGGTCAAAATTGCAAGAAGGTGATTCTTTTACGCTTAGCAATGTGCATAAGCATAAAAATAAATAACTTCTAAACAAGAATGATTTCTTGCTTATCTGTTTAGACTCGAGTTCCGCCGCGGGATCATAAAATCGGACGATTCTCACGCTATTGTTCATATGAAACTTGGCGGTAAGCCAGCCACTCGGAGGAACTCGGGGGGATTTTAGCGAGGGCAACAGTTTTACCCTCGGAGGTAGTCTAAAATAATAGACGTGTTATACGGGATTCTTCCAATCCTTAACGTCTAAACGGGAATGTGCAAAAAACGGGGGTGTTTTAAAAATATTGAAATTGTTTTAAGTGAAGTATTTTATGGTTGAAATTGATCATAAAGAGTTATATTCATATTTTGCCATGTAAGTGAAATGTTATTTTGCACTAAACAAGCATTTAATGCATTAAAACAAGTTGTTTACCTTTCCAATAAAACGAAAGTTGACTGACACAGATAACAATTATGCGAAGGGGAACAACTCGATACAATCGTAATAACTCGGCCTCCTCCGACAAAGCTTCGAGATAGATCTCGTTATACAATCGTAACAACTCCGCCATGGCCGAAATGTTCCGAGCGATTTAAAACTGTGCCCTGAAGCCTTGCAGGTGCCCTTCATGTATATATCGTTATGTTTTGACAGAATGAAATGAAGAAAAGCCGTCAAATTCATAATTATAAGTTGGATAAAAAAAAAATTGTGTACGGAACTAATATAAAATAACATTATCTGGTAATATTTCTTGTTTTTATGATATTTTATAGACGCTATATGCCTTAACCCGGAATCCTGATCGGAACAACTACCCACTTTTGATACTAAACAATTTCTACGTGAAGGATTTGCCATATCAAAAATCTAAAAAAAATCCGTCAACGTACAATTATTTGGACTACCCTCGGAGGAAACCCGCGATCATCGAATTAAGCCAAGCATCAAAGTAATTTCTAGCAGCCTAAGAAATAAAATCACAGCTTTAAAATGAGTGTGCAAAAATCCTCAAACGTTGAGAGGTAAAAAAATATATAGTTAAAGAACGAAATGTCAGCAGTTTACGTCGCGAAAATACATTACTTTAAACATATTGCAAGCAATTTATAATTATAAAAATCATAAAGGAATTTCAAATAAAGTAATCGAAAAAACTATATACAATTGCTGTATGTCGGCTTATAAATTGTGAAACAGAGCTAAATATTCGTATTTCTATACTAACCGTCAAAAAAGTCCTTGAGAAAAATGACTCTGTCGTTATGTTCGAATTTCTTTATACGTTATTTTATCTGCATAATTATGGTAGATAGATAAGAAATTAATTAAATGTTTTCATTGATAAACTATTTATTTATTAGATTTTTCTTTTTTCTCAATTTACAATGTTTTAATACGAACTTTTCTACAACTTTGGCCTTGACATTCAGAGTTGGCCAAAAAAGTTGCAAGGTTGATGTTTTTCTCCTATGAAATAAAATGGCACGTTCTGTTCACACAGAAATTTGTCTTGTCGTTTAACTTTTTAGTTTCTCATCATGAGAAACAGGAGTAACTCTGGGGTACGGCTAGATTACTACCAACGATTGGTGACTAAAACTATATTGAAGCAACAGGTAACAGTCATTGATATTTTACATCAATACAAGATAATGATTTATGACAAGTTATGACAATTTATTTTGATGAAATGACTACTTTGTTATGAATTTTTTTTTGTTACAAGTCACTGTTTATTATTTTAGAATGGTGATATCATCCTGTTCACACAGCAGTTTGTCCTCTTAGTGCAATAATGCAATAACTGCATACTGGTTGAGTTTGTAAATCCGAACAGTTTTGACAGTTTTTTAACAATATCTTTGCGAGTTTTGGTTCAAGTAACTTCAAACTTGGCATTAATAATGTTTGGTTCAAACCTCAGCCTCTGCTGAAGTACACATTCACAAAATAGTTTGATTCATAAACGCAAAACGTTAATTTCAAACACAGTAAATCACCATTCAATCGGTGAAATGGAGTATGTAAATCCCGATCGCTTTTAAAATTATATTTTATCTAAAAATAGATTGCTATTCCGTCATAGTTTGTTTTTATTTCTAATCAAACACATAATGGGAATGGGAATCAACTCGAACAGAATCTAATCTTAGAAAATTTGTGTTGTTTCCCTTGCTTCAAAAATCTAAGAACATTCCTTACCCATGATATTGATTACAGTGCGATTTAAAATCTGTGACGTCATTCCCTGCGTGCTGCATATTTACATTTCACCTGATTAGGAGTTTGACAGGGATTTATAAGAAAAATACTCACCTATTGACCTAAACTTGACGAAAATTCGCATTCGTTGCTAAGGCAAGCGTTTGTATCGATCTAGATCATCGAATTATTGATCAAGGTAAACAAACGCGTAATTTAACAGGTGTTCGGTATTTATAGACTGTTCGGATTTACAAACTCAACCAGTATATACAGATAGATGCAGATATTGCGTTCTTGCACCAAGACAAGCTTGTCTTCATATAGATCTTCAGAACCATTTAAACAAAATTTGAATGTGTACTAAATGTAATGACAGACTTATCTTTTACAAGTTACTTAGTATTATTTTGAAATGGTGACATTTAGAATCCAGTAACTGGACTGTTCGGAACAGCAGAACATAGCAGTCATGCCTGGGTTCGAGACAATGTGTACACCATTTTGGCAGTCTGGGGTGTTGCTTTGGCATACAGGAAAAATGCTGACTTGGATGAAGATCTGGCCAAAGCTTATGAGTTGGAACAGGTGAGAGATTAATGGCAATTATATTTTCTATTTTTTTCTGACATGAATAGATTATAAAAGAATTTTAAAATAATAGGGAAATGAACCAATATATCCAAAACAGTAGTTCGGCAGCGGAAGTCGAGTACCTTGCATCGGAGTGTATAGAAAATGTTTTTGCGTTTTTAAGTAGCTTTGACCCTCCAGTTTATGAATCCGTTTGATGGCCTCGCGCCACCCTTGGGGAAATCGAGATATTCAAGATGGCGTCCAAGATGGCCGCCAAATTTAACCCTAATCACCAATTAACTCCTAATTTTGTTTTAATGATTTAATTTCTGTGCAAAATTA
Source organism: Mya arenaria (assembly GCF_026914265.1). NCBI lineage: Eukaryota > Metazoa > Mollusca > Bivalvia > Myida > Myidae > Mya > Mya arenaria. The sequence goes on along the minus strand of NC_069124.1, from coordinate 24,849,662 downwards.
TACCATAATGTATTAATATTGCAAACCGATCAATTCTAAAATATTTTATACCATGTTTAGGCCATCATGGCGTCTAAAATGGCCGCCAAACTAAAATGATTGACAATTGAGTGAGGCTTTGTTGCAAATACCATCATTGTTTATGCACATGCATCTCGTTTTAACATAACGATGTATTAATGCAATATATTTATCACAAATAGCATTATAAAGACACATTTTAACCAAGATGGCGTCCAATATGGCCGCCAAAAAAACATAAATTAGCACAGACTAAATAAAACGGGCACAATCGATTACAAATGTATAAAAAATGTATATTACAAATGTATAAAAACAATGGCATTTTCCTTTATTTAGAATTACACTGTAGTTTATGGTATGTATTAATAGCTTTAGAACAATTACTACATCAGTTCTAACTTAAATAGAGAAGTTAGTTTGTTAGTTCAAAGATTTATATATTTGTTTTGTTTGCTTATTGTAGCAATTTTCTTATGCTTGACATTTACTAAATATTAAACATGACATATGCGCATTGTTGCAACGACAGCAAGAGTGTTGCATTGAGTATCTGACTGACATGAACATTTTATCATTTTAAGCACATCATATGAGGCCACTGAAATTTGTTTTGGCAACATTATTTGGACCAAAGATCCCGTGTCCTTTTTTATATCCAGTTGCAAACGGGTCCAGGTTTGGTTGGTCTGATTTAACTGCACTATTCCAAACGCACGTTTGAAAATGTGCTCGCTTGACATTGTCATTTCATGCCTCTTTTGTTGGGGGTAGAGAAGCAAGCTTTGGTGCACACGATGTCGCTTTCCTAACCTTAGACCTTCTGTAGAACCTGTGACATGTCGTCGTCAACAACTGCCATGTTGTAACATGCGAAATGAAACGAGTTGATCCTCGGTTGACTGTCGAGTAGTCAGATGTTTCATCTCAAACACACACGAGTGATACTTGCTTTCAGTACCTTCAATACTATGCATTTACATATGCCGTAGCAGCAAGTAGTAGTATCCGATCGTGATAGTGCGTGTGCTGCAAGTTAATCTGGAACTATACGTTTGTATGTGTTGACTGTGGGTGTTATATCTATCAATAATCTGTCTTTCACAGGTCATTCCATAATAACTTTGTTGAAGTTTTGTTCCAGGTAATGGTGAAAAAGAAGTACAAAACATCGGTATCGTCTGAAATTACTAGAATGCCTCCATCATTTTCCTTCACTATACCAACAATTTGATGGGCAACAATGTTTTCAGCTTCTTTATGTGTGTTGCGCATATCATGATGCGTAATTATTACAGTTGGTGTAACTTCAATTGGTGAATCTTCATCTCCAATAACAGTAAACACTCACATGTCTAGGGAATGAAATGTTGCTACCGACATGATCTCTTTCTGAGGAACAATTTGCATTGCAGTTGACAACTGATGTACGCGCTACTTATGTGATCCTCTGTTTTCCCGTGTTTCAGTTTCTGTGCTGTACTGCCTGTATCTGGCGAAGATAAGTAACAGTCTATAATCATCGATGTTACTTGCGTTGTTGCAGAACGTGCTGACATCCGAACTTGCAAATACTTTTTCAGCACATATTTGGATTTGGCAAGTCACATTCAAAACATCGCTGTTAGCACATGGGACATCTCATAGGTCATCAACCTTTCACATCAAAGTCACGTGAGCTCGCTTGAAGGCCGATCACTCTTGTGAAGATTAATTATGTCTTAAAGACCTTCGTATCACCAGTTAGAAACTCAGGCTCAGAAAAGCGAACATTTAATGTTGTTATAAAAATGCTATTACATGAGTATATATTGTAAAAAGTGGTCAATCTGTTACAAATAATCTGTTCTACAATCAGGCACACGTCTTTTGTCAAAATTAGTTATATTAGAGATATTTTCAAACATTTAAAAATTCAGTTTTTTGAGCCTGAGTCTCAAACTCAGAATCAAGACTTTAGTGAATACGGCACCTGATCTTACGACTTATCTTGACATTGAAACACCATGGCCAACCATTTTCAAATTCCTTCATTTGTTTGATTCCAATTTCAACACCTTGATCAACATTTACAGTTTCTGGTGCTATCTGACCTGTAACTAAGTTAACGATTTCATCAGGGTAATTCGACGGCTCCGGTGCATTTATACAGTCATTTATCGCAGTGATCTATGATCGTTGCAGTCACTCAATATTCTTGACTTCATTTCCTCTTTGAGTTTATCATTAGATGGCTTAACTTGTTTACTATTTGCAAGGCTTGAGATATCTGCCTCCAACCTGCTACAAATGTGTAGACCAGGCGACCATATCTTGGGTGTGTCGAATTTCAATGTAATACAAATAATGCCTTGTTTTCCATACCATTATCTCATAAATTTTGTCTCAATGAACATATCACTCGAAATGCCGTTCCAAACGCCAAGAATGTGACGCATCACATGCTCCCCTTTCCGAAATATTTCCCTACATGAACGGGCATTGACTCCATAGTTCGTAAATAGGAGCGACAATACCAAATGTTATGCACGTGTCTTGCTGCAAAGAAGTAAGGGATCGTAGATTTAATAGCTACCAAATGAAAACCCTAGTCAGTTTCTTTTTCAGCTATGATGTGAAGCATCATGATCAGCAATGGTTTTATAGCACAGTTATCCATAGCTTTCATGTTCTACTTCTAGATTACAGCTCTGCAAGAATTGCATTGATGTCACCCATGCTGTCTATGATTCCACTTACAAATGTTTCTCTCAGTAGTTCTTCAGAAGTGAATTGGAATAAATAATATGCCATTGTTTTTTTTATACATATGTGTAAACGGTTGTGCTCGTTTCATTTAGTCGGTGTTCATTAATGCTTTTTGGCGGCCATATTGGACGCTATCTCGGTAGATATGTTGTTATATAATGTCATTTGTGATACCTAAATTGCATATATACATTGTAATGTAAAAACGAGATACATGTGCATAACAATTGATGGTTTTGAAACAAAACCTCACTCAATTGTCAATTTTCTTTGTTTTGGCGGCCATTTTGGATGCCATGATGGCCTAATTATGATATGAAATATTTTAGAATGGATCGGTTTGCAATAAAAATACAAAATGGTATAATTTTGAACAGGAATTAATGCATTAGTGCAAAATTATTAGTCAATTGTTGATTTTGGTAAAATTTGGCGGCCATTTAAGACGCCATCTTGAATATCTCGCTTTTCCCAAGGGTGGCGCGAGGCCATCAAACGGATTCCTAAACTAGGGGGTATAAACTACTTAAAAAGCTAAAAACATTTTCTATACACTCCGTTGCAAGGTTCAGCCAAAATATCCCATTTGGCTGCCGGACTACAGTAATGACATGTAATTTTAAATATTCAAACATTTTGATTGGACAGCACAAGTTATATGTTGCTGGAATAGAACAATAAAAAATAATGTAACTTTAAAATTGACAAATAATGTTCTTTTCAAGTGGTCATGATAACTTGTATATTCTATTAATCTTAAGGTTTGATTGTTGTTTTGATAAACAAAATATGTAAATATAGTTATGTCAAGCATTTATAAATTATGCATGTAGTCCTTTAATTTTGCATTTCTTGTTACCTATAGTCCGTAGTGAAGTTGATGCGAGGCCTACTGAGATGTATGATGCTCCAAGTGGACAAGTTGGAGAAGTTCAAGAAAACCCAGAGTCCCCGAGACTGTCTGCATGCCAAATATTCAAGTCTGACAGGGAAAACGGTGGTCGGCGACAAGGAGTGGGGTCACCTCCAGATTGATGCCACATCACTGTTTATTTTATACCTAGCTCAGATGACAGCGGCAGGTTTGACTCAGTTTTATATGCATTTAATTGCATTTGTTTGTGAAGCATTTGTTTATTTTATGAATTGGGGTGAATATGGTATCAATAGGAAAGATATTGTATTTTTTTTTATTTCAGACATTTCAGACTATTTCTTATAGAATATGTTGATTGGATGATTAAATGTTTTCTTCAATATTCCTAAAGAAATATTATTCTACAGCTCAAAAAGTAATTGAGTTAAACTCATAGCTTGTCATCAATTACTCTAGTACATTTTTTTCTCTATAAAGACATCTTCTATTTGCTGTGTTGTAGGTCTACAAATCATTTTTACTCTGGATGAGGTTGCTTTTGTCCAGAATTTGGTGTTCTACATTGAGACTGCATACAGGACTCCAGTAAGTCATTCGTTTATAAATGTGTGGCAACATAATGATAATGTAGAAATTTTGGCCCAAAGTCAACTTTTCGTCAATAGTGGGATATGGACATACATGTAACATTAATGTTCATTATCTATTCTGAGTGCAGATGCAGTGTGATGTTTAATCAAGTTAAGAATTCTAACTGTTGGCTTAATAACCCATGATGCAGCTCATTTGCAATTACTTCTAACAATAAATTACGAGGTAAAATATGTATGATTATGTATGTTATAAACATATACCTCAGACAAGATCTTGCCTTAACACATTTGCAAGTGTTTACCTTTTCCACACCAAAAAAAACAAAACACTACCGGTATCTAACATTTATTTAGTACTTCATCCTTGTTGAAAGAGAAAACAATGTATGTATTTAGTTCATGAGTAAACAGCATAATTCATGTTTTTGCTCTTACTTATGATAATCATTGGCAATAAAATGCCTGAACTTTTATATACAACATGCAAATGGCATTTTACCAGTGTACTGGTATGTATATTTCTAGGACTACGGAATATGGGAGAGAGGAGACAAAACAAACCATGGTCTTCCAGAACTCAACTCCAGCTCTATTGGAATGGCAAAGGTAAATGTACTTTATTTGTCATCATAGATTGATGTGCTAGGTAGTGAAGATTAATTCTAATGAATGGTAGTTGCTACATTGATGGTAAGTCTTTTGAGAAAGTGTAATATTCAATATATTGATGGAGCACTATAACATGTTAAAGGGGCTAGTCACCGGATGGTTAATAATGAGCAAATATAGTATTTCCTCAAAAGAAGCCTAGCATTGTCAATGCTAGCTAGTAAGAGGCCGTTAATACATAATATTACATGAATAATGGAATATACAGATAAATATACAACACTTTTTTTAAACTTACTGGAATTTACGTGGTAGACAACCCCAGTAAATTTCACATTGGAAAAAACTGTGAAAGATGCATGTGTTGTAAGTGATGTGATACATCAGTAAGTAAGATACAATGCGTTGTATGCAACAATGTCAAGTTTTTGACAGTCATTTTTTTATTGCAATGGTATCATCTGGTGTCTAGTCCCTTTAACGTGGATAGAATAAAACTACTGCATCATGTCAACCAATCAATTACTTCTAAGTAATGAATGTCATAAATTATAAACATTGCTTTATGCTTATATTGCTTCTTAATTGAATTTTTTTTTTTTTGAAAAAAAACCCAGGCAGCATTAGAAGCGATAAATGAGGTTGACCTATTTGGAGCGCGGGGAGGCCAATCTTCAGTCATCCATGCCCTACCAGACGAGGCTCAGCAGTGTCAGGCCATTCTTCACTCTATGCTGCCTAGGGAATCCAATTCCAAGGTACTGTGTTCAAGTAACAGTTAAATAATGAAGTATATAGAAAGTTTGTAACACATGGGAGGCCCTTCCTCTGTCATCCTTGCTTTAAATTTTGTGTAGATATACATGTAAATCGTTCTCTTGTGCATGTATACACACTATCTCTTTAATGTTTGAACAGTATAAAGTCAGAATATTACACAATATTTTTTTGTACCTTGTTTCAGGAGATAGATGCTGCCCTCATTACTGTGATCAGTTTTCCAGCATTTGCTGTCGACGACATTGAAATCATCAACAGAACCAGGAAGGAAATTGAGGAAAAGCTCATGGTTTGTACATAGATTTATGTTTTACCCTAGGGGGTTTCTCATGAAAGAAACAACACCCTACAGGCTATACTTATTTTCTATTCAATAAATTAATGTACAGAGTTTTTTTTGAGAGATTCTTTTTTGCAATAGGGCCCTGTTAATTAGCTTCAAAATTATACATTTAGTGCTTGGATTTAGTATAGTATTTCTTGCATTGCAAAACTGTTACCATCTTCTTATTATCGGTTTCATTGTGAAATATTTACCTGAACAATAACAGTTTCCCGTTGAGAAATCAAAATGACTGTGCCCATGCAATGTGAAACATTTTTTGATTGTCAAACATGACCTTTGAAGGTAATTTACAATTGAACACTATTTAACATCATGTTCAGATGGTTATGAATACTGTCAACATAACTGACTTCAAGGTATAGAGTGGTGAAAGTGTGCTGCACCCTGTGCATTTTGGTAGCACACTTGCCCTCATGGAGAGCAGTATTGGCACCTTTCTGCATTCATAGAATTAAAGACAATCAAATAATCGTTGTTTTGAAAAACTTCAAAGATGATTATAAAATCATACAAATTTGACATATTTCCGAATTGATACTCAATATTATTAAAGTTAACACAATTCCTAATATTTTCTATGAAATTTGTAATGTTCAAATTCTTCCTGAAACAAGGTGCCTTGTTCCCTTAACACCCTTGCCCTTTTCTACAGCACTTTGTCCTTTTTAAAACCTGGCTAAAACCCTTAATGTAACTTACATTTACCGGTATACAGATTTTTGAGATTCTCGTGAAACAAAAGGTTCATTATAAGGCCTTTACATCATTTGTGTATGGATCCCCTAGAGATAAATCTGTATTGTTAACCATTTAACAGGGCAAACACGGATGTATAAGGTTCCTAAGAGACGGGTATAAAACTGCGCGAGAGGACCCCAACAGACTTCACTACGAGCCATGGGAGCTGCTCATGTTTGAGAAGATAGAGAACCAGTGGCCCGTGTTCTACGCCTACTTCATACTTGACGGCCTATATAGAGGGGATACTGATAGTGTGAGTGCTTATTTTAAGACCCAATCCATCAAGATTCTTTTGGTAAAAAGTAACAAGAACAAGTTTTAACGTTTAGTTTTCCATTCAGAATCATCCATATAAATGTTAATAACCATGGAACTAAATTTGACAGCAAACAAAACACTGAAATCCTTCTTTTTCGCCGTCATTTCATTTTATACTCATGATTGTCCTTTGTCAAAATTGTCAAAAGAAATATTCATTGTCTTAGGTATTGTCAAAAATGCAAAAGGAAGCTTGAGACCAAACAAAAAGATGTAGGCTTTTTTTAGCAAATATATAAGTTACTATGTGGAAGTGGTCTTGTGTACACTAGTGGGTTGTCCTTGGTGTCAGCCTTTCTCCCAAGAAGTTGTAGTAACGATCGCTTTCCTGGGTAACTTTCTCATGGACTCTCAAAATGATCCCCGGTAGTTGGGTTCTACCTAGAAAATGTACTCTAGCGTGATTGTTTTAGCTAATTGCTTATATCTGTTTAAAGCTTCCTTGAAGAAATGAGTTTAAATTATGAATATTTAATTGAGACATATACGTCTACTGTATTTGATAAATATACACATGTACTCATGCTGAAATGAATAGTGCAAACTTCTCTTTAAATTTCCATTCACAGGTTGAGAAATACAAGGAGCTCCTGGAACCATTGATCATTAAGTCCGAGGACGGGATACCTTCCATACCAGAAATGTACTCTGTGCCGAAGGATAAGGTTATTTGATATATATTTTTTGTAAGGCTGAAAAAAACTTCCTCTTAGCCATGAAAATGTTCTTTAGATATGATTTGTCCTGCCATGTGAAATCTGATTAAAGAGCCAACCTTGTTTTACCTACTTTTATCATGGGAATATCCACATTTCGAAAGTTGTTGCCTTTTTATCTTGTCTCAAAATACTCTTTTTAGATTTGATCTCATTTTCATTTCAGTATATTGGAAAAGATTCAGTGATATGATAAGTACCATCACACATTTCAAATTGATTTTTTTTTTCACTTTAATTGTTTATAATTGTTAATTATATAGGTATATTCATACGGAGGGCTTAATTTGTATACAGGTGGAGCAGGAGATTCGTCACCCACACTCCCAGGTGCGACAGTTGACTGGGAAGAAGCTACATATGTGGGGCCAGTCACTGTACATCCTCGGTAGACTAGTTGATGAGGTATTGATTGATAATATTTTAAAAAAACTTTGTGTTTGTATACGATAATATTCAATCATTAATTGATCACGAATCAAGATGAATTTTTATTTCATCTTTAGAGGTAATGTGGAATAAAGTTTTGTGAGCAAGTCAGGAAAATGAAATGAGTCAATATCCCAGCCTTGATGTCAGTATTTTCTCCCACCTCAGATAAGTAGATCCAATAATTTAACCATGCTAGATATTCTTATCTTGCCCACGGGCGAAGATAAAATGCCCGTATGGAACTTCTATTAACGGTCACCACATTATAATAACCTCCCTTGTTGAAGACTGTCGTCAGTAGCATCAAGGAAATCTTGTCTTATGGTAATATTTAGAACGCTAATTAATTATTTCTCGCTTCAAATGTCCCCATAAAACAGTTTTCACGCACCATTCAAGAAATAATGCTTCATTTTCCTTAGAATTATTTAAAAAGACCGATATGACTATAAACATTAACTTGATCACTGCGCGCGTATCCATGACAACCACGTGCTATCGCATATCCATACGCAATTATTTTCACTAAGCACAAAAGAGTTCCAGCAAAAAATACATTTTTAATTAATTTTGTTTAACTGAGGTGGGAGAAAAAGCATCTACCATAGCCGCTCGTGTAAGATAGTTTCATCCCGACCCTCGCGCAGGGTGTTTTGCGGAAACAAGGTAAACCTCGTTTCCGCAAAACACCCTACGCTTGGGTCGGAATGAACCTATCTTACACTCACAGCCATGGAAGATACTTATAGACTTTACTGGCATTATATTATTCAATGCCTTGCCAGCACTTTAAAGGTGGCGATATCCTAGAAACCATTCATAAATTTGAATGTTGATGCAAAAGTTGATGTTGACCTTTATCATGTGTGTAGCAAGCCCTAGTAACTATGAAATACTAAGATATACCCATTGATAATCTAGGCAAAAAAAGACTAACTGTTGGCACCTTGCACCTTTAAGGATTTCATATACGGTACATGTACGAGAAAATTCACAACAAAATCTTGTAGCTTATATTAATAAGAATGAGAAAGTCAATGATAAGTTTTTGTGTGTTTGTAGAAATTTATCTCTCCCGGAGAACTGGATCCTCTGAACAGACGACTGATCACAGAACCCAGACCAGATGTCGTGGTGCAGGGTAGGTGACTAAAGCAATGGCATGTTTAAGACATGGCATTGTCTTTTGTTCTGCTGAGTTCATGTTTTCACACCAGTATTTGGTAAAGTCATGGCAATTATTCTTAATTAGGAATAAAAAAAAGAAACATCAATTTGTGTGATACAAATTAATTATTTTGTTTTGTATAAATATTCCAAGAAGTAACTTGTCATATTTAGGCTTTGAAAGAAATTTCCTATTTGGATCTGGCCAGTAAGGTACTTAGAAAAATGCCTGTGCCCATTTCAGGGCCAATTCAGCAAAATTTAATGAGAGTTTGCTTCTAAATTAGCTCTGCTGGCAGAAAATGGCGTACATGTTAGAAATAACAAGCATGTATTCAAAATTTTAAAGATATTTTGTTATATTTTAAAGTTTGCCTGTCTGAGTGTGAAACTCAGACTGAAGACATCATTCAGGTCGTAAGGAGTTGAAATAATATAGACTTTCAGAATTTCAAAATTATTGTTATAATTATTTAAAGTCATAAATTAACTATTATTTGTCTCAAGACCTCAGTATTTGTTATTGTTATGGCAACACTAAAACATAAGGTGAGAGTGGTATAATGGTTAAAGTTTCCACCCATCACTGAAGAAGTCTTTGGCTTGAGCCCCACTAGGGCCAAGATCAGATCTCTTAGCCTCTCAAAAAGTACTGATTTATATCAGTTTATTATTCGTTTTTCACATTCAATCGGATATAAATTAGTATAAGCTAATTAAAAGATGAAGAGAAGATCTGTGTACATTTCAGTTGTAATAGTTGCGGAGGATGTGACAATGCAAAACCTCCTAGCATCACAGGGAATATATGTACAGACAATGAGTGAGGTGTCCCCTATACAGGTCTACCCAGCAAGGGTACTCAGTCAGATATACTCCCTCCTAGGTAAGTTACAACAGTGTGTCTTTGCTTTACTGGCAGAACACAGAAAACATGTTCTGACAGTCAATGGTTGAAGACATTTGATTGAAATTTGGAACAGATGTTGCCAGAGACTGTAAGCACATGTAGAGCTTTAAAGATTGTTGAGTTATGCCCCTTGTTCAAATGGGAAATAAGAGACAAGTGTTGGCCCCATGGCGCACTTGTTGTTAAGGGGGTGTTACATATAAGATTTTCATCTACAATGTCTTTCAGGAGATGCTGCTTAGTTTTGCTAGCTCGTATTAAAAACATGAGTTGTTGCATAGATAAGCACCATAGCACTCTTTTCGAGTAATCTGCATAGTGCTCTGCCTGCACAACATGTCCCAGGCGAAACATGAAATATATGTACCTATATATGGTGTTCTGTGGATGGTCACAAAGGTGGCAGATGAAATCCTACTCTTCTCCCCCATAAACTAGGCAATTACTTCAAGAAACATCATGGTATTCAGTGGTCAATTACTTTTGATACACGATTCTAGGTTTGATACACAATTCTATTTTCTATGGCTATATATCAAGTATATCGCAGATTCATTACCTCTGATTTAATTATTGACAAACTGTACAATATGATCAATTTGTTTGTAGGCAAGAACAAGCGTATGGGTTTGACAGGTAGGCCATCAAGTGAGATTGGTCTCCTTGCAACCAGCAAACTGTACATTCTGCAGGATGAGATCCTGGCTTTCATACCTCAGGTTTGATAAGTTGTAATATTCTTCATTGATACGGTATGTTAACTAAACAAATCTGAGAGGTCAACATTTTCATACTTTGTGTTCATGATAATGAGAATATATATTATGATAAAATAGAAGTAACATTGTACATTGAAGATGCAATTTTAATTTGTAGAGTCACTTAATTTAAAAAAAGGAATATTGTATACTGTCATATATAAATACATTAACATGCATATGTTTTCAAAACACATAATTAAAGTTTTCAGATGCATTCTATACCAGTTGTCAAGTAGTTCTCCGAAAGATTGTTTTCGAGATATTTTCCTGAATTTAGAAAATAACTAAATAAAATTTTCAAATATAAACTTCAGTTTACCTTCTGTTCAAATATTTCAAAATTAACTGGAGTTTCACAATGTTTTCTTTTGTACCGAATGATGTATACAAGAGTTCAAATTCTAGTTTGACAATAGCAGTTCTCAAATGCTTCTTAAAATAAACTACGAAGCCCAGCATCATGCTGTTAGCATTTTCTTAATTTGATAGATGTTAAATATTTAAACCAGAAAAAATAGTTTCAAAGCATTAGTTTGCCATTAAAACAACTTTGATAACTTTGTTCAGCAGAGTATACAAATAAAGTATATATATTTCATTACACTTATGACAAACCTTGTTCATCGGATAAATATTAGTAGCAGGGGGAGTGACATCTGCATGAACTAGAAAAGGTGTGCTGTAAGATTTGCTTCCCTCAATTTAAAAATATAATATGCATTTTATGGTACTTTTTTGCTTGAAATTCCGAACAGAAGTAAAATGTGATTTGTAAAAGTTGATCAACTATTGGTAGTTAATAAAAAAAAATAATACTTACCTGTGAAAGTGTTGGTACCTGCATAACCAGCCATTTGGTATGTGACTTAAAATGAAGCAAAAATATCGAGAAATGCTACTGTCCGAGAACTACTTGCCTACTGATATGTGTTAAGATTTAATATTATTCTTTCCATTTCATTTTTTCACAAAACTCATTTCTCAATTAAAGTGCATTAATTTTTATTTCCTAACATTTGCATTAGCATATTTATTTAATCATTGTTTTCATGCTTATTTTTTCTATGATGAAATAAATCAAAGTCAGCAGGTTTTATTAGGGTCTTGAACTGCAGCAGAAACTAACCACCATTGTGTCAATATTACAGTTTGTTGATCAGCATCAATTTTACCTGCCCTTGGACATAGATTTTCTAGTCGATACCATGAAAAACCATATGGATGACCTGGCGCGAAACTGGCGTATGATGGGACGGCCCACGTTTATCTGCCCTATGAACAATACCATGTTAGGTGTGGTCAGATTTTCAAGTTTTGTTCCCTAGTTTGTGTTAGCCTACACTCACCTATGGTGTACCATTTCGGGTCATAAATGATAAAAACCTGACAATTTTAAGAAAATAAAAATGAATTTACAAAAATGAATTCCAACTGCATTTTGAATTCAGTTTCACTTTTTTACAACAAATACTATTGTTTTGAATTATTGTTTTGCATTTCCACTGCAGTTCAGTGTCAAAATTATAGCTAATTCTTTTTTTAACGACAGTAAGTAGAATTTTCTACCAATTGACAGGTTTTTGCAATTTTTTTTCCCCAATGTTGCACCATACTCCTAATGTTGCATGGTTTCATATTTTCTTACGGCTTTGGCAGTTTCAAAGCTTAGTAAGCAGTAGATACTGCTTCTTTTGTGTTATTGCTTTAATGTTCAGTGCTTCTATTAAAGCGTTGTTCATGTTTTGGGCCCATTTACAAATATTTTTGATTGTGTGCGTAATGATCATCGGCCAAAATGGCTCATTTCTGATAAAGTCCAGCCGGCGGAAATCATTGGCGTGCCATACAGACCATTTTAGCTGACAAAACTATTCAGTTTTACAGACCATATGGCTAAGATTGGCAGTCAGTTAAAAAAACTACGTTGAATCATTTTTCAATCAATCATAAATTTATGTATTTTAAGCCGAAAAATATGGTCAGCTGATCTTGGCTGTACAATTGAGCCGTATCAGTGATTGGATGGGACAAATCATCCGTATATCTAACCAAATGAAGCAGTGTTTACTGTCATCAATGTGACCAAACAAAGTCTACCTATTGGAATGATTTCAAATACCTGTCAGTGCAATGTTTAATACCCATTAGTCTGACAAATATCTAATTACACTCAGAAGACAAAGTTTGAAATGGCTTTTTCCAAGATTGTTCTTTTATACCCCCAATACGGGATGGGGATATTATTTCAAATTAGACTTATAAATTTCATGCCTACACAAAGAAATTTTAAAGGGGATTAGACACCAGATGATACAATTGGAAAAAATTCTTTTGTCAAAAACCTACATAAAATTGACATCTTTGGGTACAACACTTAATCTCACTCACTGAAGTATCACCTCGCTGATGACACATGCATCTTCCGCATTTTTGGTAGATTTTTCCAAAATTCTAAATTTACTGGGGTTGTCTACCAGGTAAATCCCTATTTTAAAAGTTTAAAAATAGCATTGTTATATTTATCTGTACTCATAAACAGATATGATTTAAACTGGGAAACCATTATGTACATTTTTTTTAAGGGTAAACACAGATGAAACAGCAACATGGTACTTGTGTTTACTGTTTTAATCATGTAAAATGAATCAGCCTCCTACTAACTGGCATTGACAAAATCTAGGCTTGTTTTGAGGTAATACTGTATTTGCCGATTTTGGGACCATCTGGTGTCTAGCCCCTTAAAGTATTGGAAATGAAAGTATTTCATTTATGGAAGCGCCGTATATATTTTTCAATGCCTTCAATTGTTGCTTTGTTTGGTCCCCAGCTATATTGTACCATGCTTTTCTTTCATTGATAATTTTCAGTTTTTTTCCAGCATCCAAACATTTCAGAGAAAATGAAAAGGGGTTTATTTTTTTGAAAATCAATAGCATCGTGAAATTATCCATTGCATTTAATCCACAATTTTCTATACCGTTCACAGTTTTTGGACTCTCAACAATTTTACACTTCCCTTGACGCCAATTATATGGTCGATATTCTACGGTCTGAAGTTTCCTTCATAAAAAAATGTTGGAAAGGCATGGGTCGACCACTTTTAGCTATAAGCCTAAATTCCACTCTACTTGGTAAGAATATCACGGGGTTTAAGGTACCCGAAGAAAAATAATGTGAAATTTTGGTTCCTGGTGATTCCATGTCATTTTTGCATCTTATCTCGGGTACCTTAAGCGTGTAGTGGCTGTACTAATTGCAGTGATGCTTATTAAATTCTGACCAATTTTAATACTTTCTTGAAATCATTTATTTTTTACAGGTTCAATTTCCATGCATATCCAATATTGGAATACTGAAATATGACCTTTTTCAATAACAATTAAATGCTAAGTAATGAGAATTTTATATTATTTTTATGTGATGGTGATAAAATCGATTAATCTAAGCAGAAAGAGCATGAAATATGGACCACAGCAAAACAAATAAATGATTTCATGGTAGCTGAAAAGAATATAGCGTTTCCAATTTTCCCTGTTGTTGCTGGCTTTTATTCCTCTCATTTTCTTGCATATTTTATTATTTGGTATGTGGTTAACTCCCAATATGTTTCATCGAGTGTGCTTAATTTTTGTCAGTTTTGATTTCAAATAGATAGATGAATGCTTTGTCTTTTAAATTGTGTACTTATGGGTATAAATGAAAGTGCGAAGGATAAAGGAATTGATGTGAACATTAAGGTACATTTGTGCCAATCAATTTTTAGCTCGCCTGTTTTCGGAATTAAAATAGGGTTATAAGTACTGAGTTTTGATCCAGGAGGTTGTATTTGACTGAAGTGGACTTTTGCAGCTTCAGATTTCACAAGGCACAATGTATTTTGTTTTTCATATAAATGCCATTTAATGACAAACTTATTTGTTTACTGACATCAGCAGAGTAGAATAGGGTTGTATTGCACCGGAGCACCAGTATTTTGAGATATGTATTGCGTGTGGATTCATGATGGGTATATAATCAAAGTTGAGGTTTTGTCATACACTTGATGTTAATGTCTTCTGCTGCGTTGGCTATGAATGCAAATCTTGAACATTGGCTAAAAAAAGGTAACAAATTTTCAAACAAAACTTGGTATACATGTTGCCAGAGACAATACACTTATGTACAGCAAGGCCCATAACTCTTATTTAATAATTATTGAGTTACGCCTTTTGTTTGACGTAAACACTGATTAGTGTCCTTCCAGTGGCACTCTTTTTAATGCATCATTTGTTAAGTTACTAGCTTAGTATTTTACACAAATTACGATATCAGGGCAATAGTTTTTTTCTGTTTTTGCTCTTTATGGCATTTAAGCTTGTAGTATAAATCATTGTTTGCATGAATATGGAAGAATGTTTTTATTATTATATGTTTTGGCTTTCGTATTTATGCATGCCTCCTCACACATATCTGTTAATATGTTCTTCTGTCAAAATAAGATCCATACATTCAAATAATCACTTCTGACATTTTAGAGATATTCGGCTGTAATTTCATTGTTTTCAAATTGATTGCATACTTAATCAGAAAAGACAACAATGTTAACTGCTGTTAATTTTAAAGATCAAGCTTGGAGAGTTCTTAAACCATTCCATGGTTTTATATATCAAAAAAATCATATTAAGTGATTGAAATGTGTAAAATAAATATTCTAGAGATATGACCTCTCTTAATATGGAACTATTTTTTTTAGACCAGTATATGCAGCCTCCAAGTTCGCTGATCGGAACGATTCGTAAGCTACAGAGTGGGTACATTGCTGGAACTAGAGTCCATCTGGGACAACTGAGTGATTTTGTGTCGACGTCGTGCGTCACGAAATTGAGCTTCGTGCAGAATGCGGAAGAATCAGGCACAGGTGGGTTTTATAAAAGATATCTTGGATAATGGATTTGTGATGGAAAATGATATATGACATTGGCCATGATCCCTTAAGTTTGTTTGGCTGTAGTCCATGTATGTTTATACGCATGATTTATTTGCTATTCCCTTTTTAAAAACAAGGTTGAGTAATTTTCATATCCTTGGTGTCACTGTCGCTATTGTCGGCATTGTTGTCCAAAAATTGACATTTGACCATAACTCAAAAACAATACAAGATGTTCAAATGAAACTTTTTACACATATTGAAGTTTGGGATGAAAACATGCATAGCAAGGCCCATAACTCTGGGTTTAAGAATAAATGAGTTATGTCCCTTGTTTGATTAAAAAAATGCAATTGGGCATGTGTGTTTAGCCTGCCACACTCTTGATATTGTTTTTAAGCTACTGGAGATTTTTTTTCTAATTTTCTGAGTGTTTGTTTATTTCTTTTCTCCAATTTAAAAAAGGAAAATATTTGTATAAATATATATTCAATTTTCTCGTTGTTTCCTGTTGATTATATAGTGCTTTCTCATATTTTAAACCTCATGGAATTAGCCAAAACCAAAATTCACAAAAACAGGACATAACGAAATCGAATCACCTACAGTATTCTCAATGTGTTTTAAATTTGTCATTGCTTTTGTCCAGTAAATGGTAAAATATGTACTGCCTATTATTTCAGCGCTTAGTTCTTGTGAGCTTATAGGCACAAGTATGGTTCATCTACTGCATTAACCTCACCTTTAGTGGTCGAAATTAGCTGAGACCTAAAAAACAAATAGATTATTTCTTTCCAATTTCACTACCCCAAATAGGGTTGGATTGGGTTTTTTTATTGGGTAAATGGGGTAACAATAGGGCCGTATGAAGACAACATCTCTTGACAGTACAAGAAACTACTGAAAGACAAAGGCAATAACAAAATTTGGGTTGGGTGAAAAAATAAGTCTGATTGGAAACCAGAAACAAACATTCTTTAGCTTGTTTGACTTGCAATGAAAAAAATTCAAGGTCTTGGTTCGTTATTGGTATCAGTGTGGTTGTTCGAAAATCCTGAACCTTGGCCATACCTCAAAAACTTGCCAAGATATTTAGATGAATCTTGGTACACATGTTGCCAAAGACAATATGTATGTGTTTAGCAAGGTGCACAATTCTGGGTTTCAATAGTTGTTTAGTTATGCCCCGTTTTGCAGCTGTAAAATAACAGAGGAGCTTTGGAATATGCCACGGGCTTTCTTGTTTTTGTTATGCCCAAGCCCGGCTCTAGTAAACTGTCTGCAGAAGTCGTTCCCATTTTTAATTTTACATAAAAACAAATTTGCAAGGGTTCTGGCATTTTTTTTCAAGAATAACATCTTGATAACTCAAAAGTCTAATTTCGATGACTTCTGTACATATACCTATCATCCTTCCTTTTTTGCACATGGTAAATGGCACTGGTATACTGAACAAAGTCTAATGACATCATGGTTAATGATTTCCGCCTTTGTCATTCACTTCTGCATTGCACATCATTCGGTGTTTTGGCATTTTGGTTGGGAAAACAGTATTTCATACAGTCACCTTATATATAGATGTTGCGTCGTTTTCTTACTAGGTAATAAAATGTTTCATTATGAAACAAGATCAAAACTCATTCACTTAGGATTATTAAATACACAGTAGTGATGATTGTAGAATGGCTACAGGCACTTCCTATTTCAACCATTTTGTAGATACCCTGGTACTAATGCCTGGCTCTCACTTTCAAAGTTTGGGCTACGATTGCACTTGAAAGTCTAGATAATTGGAGTGATTCTTGATCTATATACAAATAAATTCATTGCTAATCTAAATGAATCTTAATGAGACGTGGGTGATCCTGGTGAATCATGAAGCCCCATGAAAATTTAAATTGTGGTTGAGCTACATTTTTTAAACAGACATTCATAACTCAAAATCAGGCTCATTCGTACGGTGTGTATACCATTGTAGGCAATCTTGGATGATTGTAGCTCTTACTAGAAACATGAGTGGTTGTAAGTGATTGCCTGTTATTGTGTATTAACATGACATGGTCTGAATGCAATTGTGGCAAACTATATTATACATAGTTAATACATATAGAATCACAATGGTTCATAATCTGTTTTATGTCGGCATTGGTTCATACTGTTGTTGTAGAGCAATCGTAACTGTTCTTCTGAATGTTAAAACATTGCCCATGGCACATGATTCACCAAGACTCACCACAATTAACATGACTACATCTAACGACAAAAAACACGACTAATTTCGGTTGGACAGAATCATAGCCTTAACAGCTCTTAATGATTAACATCTTACCACTTATAAAACGACTTCAATTGGTCTGAATTAATCATAGCCTAAACAACTCACTAGATTCACACAACTATAATCGGTCGAAATGAATCCTAGCTTTAACATCTCACCACGACTGACACGACTACAATTGGTGGGAATGAATTGTAGCCTAAACAGTGATAGTTGAAGCCAGACTTAAATATGATTGTTATACTAGATTGATGTTAATATAGTTTGGATTATCAAATCGACACTTTTTAACATGGAAGGATGGGTATGAGCACTTCCTATTTGCAACCATTTAACCGGATAAATCTTTCATTATTATCTTGCTCATATTTAAAATAGGCACCTTTTTCATAACAGAACTTTGAAATTTTGTGAGATTGTAGATATACATGTACAATTAGATATACATGTACAATTAAATATGTCAATGATATTTAAACTGCTTTGAAGAAACTATATGTTCCACAACTAAAATTCATCTTTTAATATCTAGTCTGTTTTTTTCGAAGATAAAAGTCTAAGTATTGTCATAGCCTTGGTCTATCTCGGTAGAGTCGGCAGATTTAATTATACTCCCGATTCACAGGGTGAAGTGGGGTCCATATAGGATTGATGTGCGTTGTCACATCTGTTCGTTTATTGGTCTTATTCAACTTGAATAATATATCATTCTGTCATAGCCTATTAATATTATGTTCTGCTATATTTCTCAGACACACAGATTCTAGACATCATAGGCGATGTATTGAAGAGGTCTAGCCCACGACCCCGTCTGCTTAGTATGGGTCGTAAAGCCTCGAAGTCGTACAAATCTAGCTCTGTGAGGGGCATAGTGCGAAGATCAAGGTCAATCACCGTGGACGCACAGGATGTCCCAGGTATGCTATATTTAGTAACAATTTGGTGATGTCATTTCCGATTTAGTTTAATATGATGTCATATCCTTTGTATAAAAATTAAAGAGAAAAGCTATTAGAAAATAATGAACTGATTGTTCTCTTTATAGTAAGTTTATATGCTTGTTTGTGTGTTATGTATTTATATCTATAAATTTAAGTTTGTGGCCCTTGGTTATACTTTCTCTTGTTTTACTGTATTAAGTTTGCGTCCGGTTACCAGGTAATGATATGAAATGACTGAAATTGCAATTTATCAATTGGTAATGGTAGGAGCTCAGTGCTGATCGTTTCATTGCCTTCATATGCATGCTATTGTATAAGATGATATTATAATCTAGAAAACAGTGTACTGAACTAAATCATATAAAAAAAATGTGCGGTGTAAAATCATTCAAGTTTACTTTTTTATTTCAATATAGGAGAAAAAGAGTATTAAAAAAACGCCCAATATGCACTAAGTCAGACTAGAAATTGTTAAAATTAGTGAGGGAGTTTACCCCCAATAAAACCTGCCAACCTTTAAACCAAATAACTGAGAGAGGGTCACAAGTAAAAAGATACGCCCCCTCTAACGTAAAATCCGGGACCTGCCCCTGGTGTTATTCTGAGGTACTTCATCTTACGATATTTTCTTGTTCACTCCTTCATAAGATGGCCACCTTAATATTTTACATAAAAAATAGCACAATCATGGAGATGTGATCCAGAATTCCGTACGCCTTACACTGAACATATGTTACAAAGTATGATGTTTTCTTTGAAGCGGATTTGGAGGATGATTTATCATTGAAAACTATCACATGCCGCATGTGGGGCAAAATGGGTAACAGTATAACGGAATTTCTAAAATAAGCCACTATAATCTTAAGGCTTAAGCATCCTCCGCTTTGTGATTGGTCAGTACTAAAGTGTAAGTTGGGTATTGTCGAGCTTGGATTAATAATGAATGTGTCACATGTCACTAAGTTATAGTTATTATTCATTTTTGCTTATTAAACCATTAATGCCGCATAAGACTGGTGCAGCCCATCTGCCAAATTACTTGTTTAATAAAGCAAAAAAGAATGACAAATTACTTAGTGTTGCCACAAATGCCTCTATATTAGCCTGCTTGCAAACCAATTAAGACCAATAAAAATTATTTGCTAGTTTTCATCCAAATTTTATTTAAATGTGAGAGGGGTGTGTCATATTTTTATTTATTTATTTTTTCCTTATATGACTGTTTCAGCGCTGAATATATAATTATGCTCTTTCTTTTTGCATAATGGACCATAAACATGTGTTTCTAGATAAAGCATGAAAATGATACCCCTTTTTTTTACCTGTAAATGTTATACATCGACACCATGGGTATAAATAAACGCCATTCCTGGACAGTGTTGAACTGATAAGCAAATGAAGACCCTAGTTCAATATTTTAATTTGAGTCATTTTAATGAGCGTCAGAAAAGAACTGGGGCAGGTGGGGATGAAAATCTAGCAACTAATTAATTGTCACCTAATGATTAAATGGTAATTTGGTGGTTGTTGGCGTCAGATTCATTATAAATGGTCAAATGTGAATTCTATTGGTGGTGCAATTGGCTTGGGCATGGACCTTAACTCTAAATGTATTTTGCTAATTATTTCAGGTAATGCATTCTTTAATACAAAAAGGCAAACTAATTTTGCATTTTTTTTCATAATTTCTGTATGTTTATATTCTTTCTCAGCAAATTCATGCTAGTCGAGTCAATCTGTTCACGTGATTCAAGTTTAAACATATATTTATTACACTGAAAACATTAAAATTCATTTAAAAAAACTTCGAAAGAAAGTGCTTTTATTTTTCTGGTCCGAATTAAGCAATAGTCGAATAACTTAAAATCTTCATAAAAAGAAGTTCCTTAGAATGTATATAAAACTTGATCTCAAATTAACATACATGTATGTGATACTTGAATTACCTGCTAGAAGCTACATATCGATGGCACTGAATGAAGAACCAGTATATGCATTTTGGTGCAAAAACTTAATTTAACTTTCTTGAATATGCTAACTTTCAGATTCTTTTTGCGAAAACACCCATTCTGGAAGACAATAAAAAAGTCACCATGTTATAAAAAAATCACCATGTTATAAAAGGCGGCAAATGCTTTGAATGAAGGAAATCCCAATACTTGCAGGCCGAGGGGATTCAATTTTGAATAAAATTCATATAGTTACATCAGTTTTGCACCAGCCCTCAACATTGTGCAAAAATGGCATTTACAGGATTTTAACATTTAAGTTATTTGTCTCTGCTGAAAAGTACCATTTTAGCATTTAATGGTTATTTCAATGTTGCCATCGATATATATTTATTTTCTGTGTATGCCAATATAATCGCCATCTGTATGTACAAGTATGTTTCAATGTCTTGCATCTTGCTCTATGTATATATTCTCTCTCCTACTCGAGCAATACATGCTCAGTTACGGCAGCGCAGAGCTTTGATGACACCTACATCACCTGAACAGTCAGGTATGCGAGCTGCTGTGTCGGCTGTTGAGTTCTTCAGTGGTACACCAGGTTATAGGAATTTAGCCAGGATTTTTATAGAGGAGTTTTTCAGTACAAAGTTTTTGAAGAATATTTTAAGCTTAAAGGGACTAAAGATACGAGACTGTCCAAAAATCAGCAAATATTATTTGTATTGCCTAAAAACAAGGCAAGATTGTCAATGCAAGCTTGTGTAGAAGGTCTATTTACATGATTAAAAGAATAAACGCAACATTTATGTTGCTGCCTCATCTGAGTTTCCCCGTTTAAAAATATCGTATAATGGTTTCCCCACATCATATCTGTTTATGTCAGTGCAGTTAAATATACAGACGCCATTTTTAAACATACTGAGATTTATGTGGCAGACAAGCCAAGTTAATTTCAAATTGGAAAAACTTCGCAAAAACTGTGAAAGATGCATATGTTGTAAGCAACATCAGTAAGAAAAATTCAATACGTTGTACACACTTATATAATTTTTAATTAAGTTTTTGGCAATTTTCATTTTTCCTCAGTGATTTCTTTTGGTGCAATTTACTGCCTTCTAAAGACTGTTTTCCCTTGTGAAAAAATGTCCATTTTTCCCAAAATTTTATATTTTTTTCCCAAATTGATTAATGTACTTTTTTTTTATTACGTTGATGAATAAAAAAACAATGAATTTCTTTAAATATTAACAAAAACTTGACAATTCTTACTCTTTCACTGCATAATGTATGCATAAACAAGTTAGAACATGTATATTTACCATTGTATTAGCAATTGTGGCCTGATTTTGTATTTTTCCCAAAGTATTTTTTTTTTCCCAATTGGCAAGGCACAGGCGGTAAAAATAATTCCAAAAAAAAATCACTGTTTTTGCAATTGTATCGATTAGTGTCTAGTCCCTTTAACACTGTTGTTTGCTTCATATGGAGCTTTTATAGTTTAGATATTCTTAATGATTTAGTTGTTAAACATGTAGATGGCAGTAGTGTTTCTTGGCTTACAAAATGATCTAAATAAAACATCTTTTAAAAAAATATATGGTAAATTGGAACCATGTTTTAGCTCTACAAAGCTTTTAAAAGTGACCGGTTGTTCTGATTTGAATGTTCAAAATATTAACATGTGGAGAAAATAATGTACTCCTATCCAAGGGATTATTCTTCAACAGTTTCTGTTATCCTGGCTGAATTCCTATTTTTAATTAATAAAAATGCCATGAAAAGTCACACAACTCTAATCCTGTCCTCATTTTTGTTGGCTAGAATATATTGTTTTCCATTTTGTATGTTTCCATCTGTCTGTGTCCCAGCAGTCATGTATGTTGTTTTTTTTTCTATGATTTTCTGAAATTGTTTTCCCTTTTATTGTAACTGTGACTTTTCTGTTTTATACAGAGTATTAGATGTGTACCACCTATTAAGACAGCTACTAAAACAAAGCTTAATTCTTTATATTGAAAATAACTTGGTGGTGAGAGAAGTCGCAATTATTCAGTTTCAGAGATGTGCAAATCTATGTTCTCGATTCCAGGTAGACAAAAAATATGTTGAATTTGTTCCTGTTAAATATTACATGTTTTATTTTTAACTATCTTTTAAAAGTTGATAGCTTTTTCTTTGTAATTTTTTTTTTACGTTAGTATTACCGGTATATACTTTTTATTAATTTGCATCTGTTTATTTTAGCATACAAAGTTTACGTACTATTGAATCTGAATAAATGTGAAAGGCCTTGAAGTGGTTATATTTGCACTTTCTTGCCTCAAAAGTATGAATATTAACGTCTAATTATTAATGTATGGCCATATCCTAAAGATACATACCAGTAGCATTTTATGGTAAAAATAATGTTTTTTGGGGCACTTGTGTGTTTTAGAAAAAATAAATTAGCAATTATATATTAATTACTGTGTACTTCACCGTATTGTAGGTGAATTATATAAATATATATATAATATAATATATATATATATATAGTTATTTATATGCTTCTTTTTATAATCATAGCAATCTGTGAAGACAATATTAGGACTTTAAAAACACAACATGGAAAATGGAGCTACATATGTATTGTAGATTCTTTTAGATTCTTTTTGCTGGTCTTTTTGTTGTTGTTTGAAAAAGATTTTCTCAGTGTGTTGATAGCTGTTGCAGTAAGAGTTTGCCTGTCCTCAAAATAATTGAATACATGGACATACACTTCAAGCCCTACTTCCATACTAAAATGCTTTAATATTAATTCAAGTCCTTACTAAAATACAACATGAGGTTTTCCTGTCAGATTTTTTTTTCTTTTCTTGTTGACTAATTGTATTATATTTTCATTTACATTCCCTCTGTGATGAGAACAAACAAGGTCCATTTTTCTTTGCTGTGTTGCAGTGACAACTTAAGACAGTAGTTCGGCTTAAAAAAATGTTTGTTTATGGTAACACCCGCAAAATTACTAGAAAGGGTAGGGTAGGTAGTTTTTGTTCAATTGAACTTTATGTCAAAATTACTTTCTTGCACTATTTCTTCAGTGGTCGAAATTTACACAAGCCTGCAAGCTCTGCACTGGTAAAATGTCTTCAGGACTTGCTCGAATTCTGATTTTCAAATAGCAGGGCTTGTTCAAAAGTTTGATGCCAAGCAAAAGTATAAGAATTCGGGCTTGTTTATCCAAAAGCCTAATTACATTGACTGTTTCTTGCAAATGTTTCTCATATTTATTGCTGTTGTTATGGAGCTTTATTATTTCAAAAATTAATGACAGTTTATGTTTTAAAAAAGAATTGTTTATGGTGGGAATATCCTTTTTATTTGTTTTGTTTTTCTTGAAAAGAAAAATTCTACGGTTGGTGGCTTTTATTAGGTAGGGTTAGATTACCAGAAACAATTTTTTTAGACCTTATAACCACACTTTTATTGCCTTAGTTTTAATTTGTCTTGTCACAAATATGTATAAATCTGTTCTGTTCTTTTTCATATGCATTCTGATCTTTCTGATAACTTTGCACAACTTTGTTGATATGAAAGCAGGGTTTGAATTCAGCTTTTACTCCATGCAGTTCTGGGTATTAATGTTTTATTGGATTGTTGCATTAGTATCAAAGTTTTGTGCTATATAAAGTTGTGTAGAGTTTCTTTAAAAACATTCTATTAAAACCTCCTGTGTGTTCTATCTACATGTCTTTTTCATATCTGAGTATCAATGTTCATGTTTGTCTGTTATTATTGTTTTAGCATTGGGTTTAGCTATAAAGAAACTTGAAGCTGGAGGTAATGAAAAAGTTACAAGTATTAACATACCTAGGATAGATCCAGCATTAAAGAAATTTTTAGTCACAAAAAAACTACTAACTGTCAAATTAACTAAACAGTGTGTTCCGTTTCTTTAAATCACTGTTATGAACACTGTGATTCAAACTCTGTCTCAGTCAATATTTTGATGTGCTGGTAACATGTATGTTTTTATTTGTTGATATATCTATTGTACACGTGTACAACAAATAACCCTTGATATACCTCTTTATTTAGTGTTTTCCTTGACATGAATTCATGTTATGATGAACATAAAGATATTAGCCAAAATGGTTTCAAATGGTTCAAAAGGGTTATATGTATGCCTTCTTTTGATTAGTTTGCATCTTTTCATCCCCAAATTTCAGACCCATATACAGGTTTTATTCATAATGAAGAGTTTGCTTTTCTGTCTTCATAGTCTTTATTATATTGAATTTTAATTTCAATGGGATATTTAAATTTCTTATTGTATTTTCCCTCAGTTTATCTCTATAAGTTTTTTTTTTATATATTTCAAACTTAATAATGATTAATGCAGTTATGACATCAAATATTAGTGTATATGGTCAAACAATGAATGTACATTTTTTAAAAACAAACTCATACACTGCATGTAACTACTTTTCAGTGATGTGCTATGTATGGCATATTCAATTGTAACTTGTGCAATTCTTCTCTTAGCACAGAGAATTAGGAGAAAAGGTGTGACTAGCATTATCCAGGGTATGTCTTTTTAGAAGTTAAGGCTTGCCAGAGAATACTGGTAGTATTTTCTTTCTTTACTTTCAACTTCTTTTTGACTGGTATGATTAGTTTGACCTTCCATTGTCAAACTAGTCAAATACTATTTGAACTTGTTGTTTGATTGTAGATTTTGGGTCAAGGATATTTGGCAACATTTTATTTATAGACATATATGTAATAGTCTTGATAAGGTCCTGGACCTGAGTGAGAGTTTTGAAAGTGATCACACTTTATTTTGAATGCCAAAGCTACACATCATTTTTTTTCTTAAAATGTATTGTACACCCTTATGGAAGTTTTTTAAGTGTATTGTATATGTATTGTATATACATGATAGGCTTCATCCTAAACGCAGAATTTAATCTGTTAAAAACTCATTACATCACTTACTTCCCTTTGCATTATAAAACACAACACTCGTGAAGGAAAACCACTATGTAGGAGTTGAAATGACTCTACACTGGTTTAATAGCGGCCATGTTCAATTTGGTCAAAACAGTTGTTCCAGATCGGTCGTTAATTGATTAAAGTTATGATACATCCTTATAACAATTTGTTTTTGTACTGATATGAACACTTTGATTTGATGAAGTAATAAGTGCATTTTAAAGCGCATTTATGCCAGTTATTAAATGACCTTTATCTGTAGCTTTGGAGTGCAATTTTTGCGTTATATGCAATGCATAGATGCAGACTCTAGAAATTCTGTTGTCTTAAAAGACCAAACTTGAGAGAGGATGGGAAACATTACTTGTACATGTAAATTTGATATTCATGACTACTTTTTGTGCGCAATATTATCCAGGTATGTGTACTTTGAAAAAGTGTGTAGTCGATAGCCTGGTAAAAAATGGTGGTTACACATGTATGAGTACAGGGGTAGCCTCGGACAATGTTAACAGTTATTGAAACTACATATTGTCGAAAAAAGCTGTTGATGTAAGACAAAGTTGGTGAGCCTTTTTGTTTGCTTGGATAAAGGGATTTTATAAATGTCTATATTAAAAGGCCAACTTCTACATAAAGCACTACAGGTGGGCTTTGTGTACACGTACGAATAGTGTGTCCCAAACTTTATTTTGGTTTAGTTTTGATTGCAGGGAACTGTGTAGAAATTTGAGTATCAATTATTATATTGATAAAGACAGATAGAGTTTTATCTTTCCTTTCAATCTACTTCTCTGTGTTTTGCAAGCTTTAGACATTCACAGTGGGTGTGTTTTCAGGTTATAGACAGCAATGGCAACCACAGTGCTTGCTTCTGTAACACTTTATACATACTGTGGGACAATTGACTGAAGGCAGGGGAGACAACTCTACCAATGAATTTGCATTTTACAATTAAATATTGATCAATTACCTTGTATGATTTTAGAAGCCTCCATGGCCAAGTTGTCTTGACTACTGAAAAAATATTTTTGTACTTATATATTTTTGTATTTAAAGGCAGACCCTGTTCAATTCCGGTGCTCGCCAGAATATTTTTAAATGGGAAAGCATTCTGGTACCTTGCAGAACCAATGAAACTGCTTCATTATCTAATTGTCATTGCGAGATTTTCTTAGCCAAATCTCCCACGGTACACAACAAATCATAGCTTAGTAGTGTATCAGGGGTATTATATGATGGGGTAATAGAAGGCCTCTGCAGTAATGCACTTTGCTTAAATATTGTATTGCTTACATTTATGAGTATGTCATTTCTTAGCAACTAACTTTGCATTTTTGACCAACAGTTATGAATGTTAGTTTAAGCAAAACATTAAACCATATTTATGTATGTTTTGAAACCATGATTATAACTTTCCTATGCTCTGTAAGATATATTAAAAACCAATTTGTATATTAACAGGTTATAAACATTAATAACAAATCCACATTTTCGTAAAATTGAATATCCTATTTTCATAATACAAAGAGTTTTCTTTTTGTTTTTCGTCAGCTTGGAGGTTTGATGGTGTTATACAATTAATATCTTTCAGTTGCAGGAACCAGTTATGTGTATTTGTTTTTTGTTTCTTTTTCACTGACAGTAAAACATGTTTTAACAGAAAAAAATGTTTAAAATCCTGTAGCCATAGAATTTGTCTTGAAGTAAGTCTGTCTTATCAACAAGCATACAATAAAATAATCATCATTCTATAATATTTTTTGTTGATATACTTAGTAATATCTATTGTTTATTTTGCTTTACTCAACCATCATTATTTAAGCGTGGCACAAACCAGCATGAATTAATTGTTTAGTAAAGCAAAATTAAATAATCACTTTCTAAGTGTTTGGCACAAATGGCTCTATGCTAAACAGTGTGTATGCGGGATCCCCTAAATTATATAGTAAAAAACAAACAAACAATGACTACATGGATATATTGCAGTTGTTTTTGTCAAAGGCTATATATCTAAATGATTAAATCAGGATCTGTTTGGGGATGTCACATGGGCAGAGACATGTGCATAAACACTAAAAAAGTCTTAATTTTCACAAAGCAAAAAATTACTATACATGTTCACTTTCAAATTGTTAAACATTCAAGGTTGTAAATGAATCGTTCAAAACAGAATGAAAACAAAAATTAAGTGATTTTGACCGCACCAAAATTATATTTTGTTGTAAGCCTGTTGATAATGTGGACCCTAGTCTTGCATTTTCATAAACTCCACCACTGTAAAGCTTATACTAAATATTTCTGTATTCTGTATTTTCTAACAGAGGGGTCTTTGCCAAGAATTCCCACTAACGAAGGTAGAGTATCTTGGCTTTTTACTAAGATCAGCTTAAATTTGAGCAAGATTTCATAATTCTTAATTAATAGATCTTCTTGATCTATTCAACTGAATGGTTAAATTTATTTAGTTTTCTTTATTATTTTGTATTGTAAAAAGGTACCATTGTTCTGAGCTTTTTTAAAGTTAACAACATTGTTTACGTCATTATTGTTAACTTTCAAATCGTTACTGCTCTGGAAGATTCATGGATACACATGTGATCACTGTATTTCTAACATGATTTGAGACAAGTGTAACTCAGGGATGTGATTTGTCTAATGGTTCCCCCCCCCCCCAATTTTTTTTTTTAAATAATTGGGGCTGATTAAAAAAGTTACAAGAGTGCTTTTGGTTGTTAGAGTTGATATTCCAGTTTGCTTCAAATTTAAGTCAGAAGAACACTTAAAAGAGCTTCTGAAAAGCCAGATTTTCTTCTACGGCAGTGCTTTTGACCCCAAAAGAGCCCCAAGAACCCATGGCCGAAATGGTTTTAGCCCTCCAGTTGCCAGGTCAATCACATCCCTGGTGTTTCAGCTCTTGTTGTCTTATTTAAATATATGAGCATATCATAACATATATAAAAATATATATAAAATATTTCACCTTTAAAAGTTAACATTAATGTTTTTAATATTTATTATATAAATGGGATATGTTGTTTCAGATATTATTTGTGAACCATGCCTAACACACTTAAAAGATTTCTTATACTCAAAATTGAGTCATTTTAACATGTGAACTTTATGTTTTGGGCAAAGGTTTTCATCACCTTTAAAGCTGCATACAAACAGATTGACAGTTTTGACATTTTTTTTTACCCGTAGTTTTTGTCTCAGAATCAGCTGATTTCGGCATCAATGCCTTCAATTCATTCATGTATTTCAGATAAATAATAGTAGAACAGATCTCAAACGTTTGGGGAAACTGGCGAAATTTCAATTTTTTCTTTAAGTGTTATTAATGCTTTAAGCCATAAACTATCAATTTTCAAAGGTAATTATGAACTGCGATCTAATCTAGTCAGCAATCTTCTATCACTGGTTTCCAGACATTTTCGTAAAATTTGGCTCATTTCAAGACAAAGAAAGTTGTCAAACGGTCAATCTGTGAGAGTGCAGCTTTAAATAAAAGATACTTTGAATAACAATTTTAAGCAAAAGTGTCAATATTGAAGCATTTATCTTTTGCTGTGTCATGACTATCTATTCCCTCTAAATACAGAGCTTTCCCACCCTCACCTGAAGGGGACCCACTCCCCGTTCCAGTCCCCATATGGCACGCCCCACACCAGCCCCCCATCGTCTCCAAAGGCGTCCCATCGAGCGTGGCCCCACATGGACAAGTTTAGTAAAGATGCCACTTACCAGAATGTCAATGTGCACGAGATTGTACAGCAGTTGGCGCTCTCGGAGAATCTCAACGAGCAAGCGGACATAATACA
This sequence comes from Mya arenaria, assembly GCF_026914265.1. Taxonomy (NCBI): domain Eukaryota; kingdom Metazoa; phylum Mollusca; class Bivalvia; order Myida; family Myidae; genus Mya; species Mya arenaria. Next base: position 24,819,771 of record NC_069124.1, on the reverse strand, counting down.
TTACCTTTACGTGAAAATGTGAGTTAAGGAAGATTATGTGGTAGTTATGTTACATGACTTCCTGTAATAATAATAATAATACATGACATTGCGTGTCAATAGATTTTGTATTATGATTGGTCAATAATTTGGAAGCTTGTCAACAGCTCCAAAATTCCTTGTGTGTGAAATATTAAACAAAAGTCTATTGTATATATTATTGTATATATTCTTAAATTTTATTTTGCTTTCTTTAAATAACAAATTTATCAAAGAAAGATTGACTGAAATTATTCTAAATGACCTTTCAATAAATTAAATGGAGGATCAGAAATAATCATCTTTTATGTATCATACTTTTTTGATTGAAAATTCAATAAAAGCTTACCGACCTTTGACAAATAGTTTTGACTGGACCAACAAGTCATTTAATAAGCATATAATAATGATGTTCTCATGTTTTAATATTTACACCTCAACTTCCATTCCTTAAATGAACTGCCTTTCGGCAATTGCATTCTTCAATCGATGAACGCAACATCTTTGGATATGTTCAGATCGCAATTCATCGCATAACAATATACATGAAAATTATTGATCTTGTTATTGTTTGTATTGTGTCAGCAGGTCCCATAAAATATAAATCAACATTTCAGAAAGTGATAAGTTGTTATATTCTAAACATTTTGTTGCCAAAAGTGTTTCAATTTTACGTTTAAAAGTGATTCAAAGTGGTTGATCTTTTCCCGCGTTATTGTGACGTCATTTGAAAAAAAATGTTTCCGGTAACAGTCGGGTCGTCCTATTTACAGAATGGGTAAGAAAGGATTACTGAAAGGTAATCCGAAATGAAATTAAGTATTTTTTAACGTTTCTTTTATACAATAATGAACTATTGGTGTAAATATAAGGAATGAATTGCGGGGTTGATGTCATTATCAGGGATATGAACGCAATTGGGCTGGTCAAAGTACGCGTGGCTTCGGACTCCACACATTTAGACCAGCCCAATTACGTTCATACCCCGATAATGACACCAACCCCGCAATTCATTCCTTAAATGGTTGTTACTAATAAGGTATCATGGAGGAAACACATACAAAAATTACAAGAAACTAAGCCTTGCTGTAGTGGTATTCTACCATGTTTAACATCTTATTTTGGGCTTATCAGTAACTATTTGTGTTTTATGCAGGGGCCCAGACTGGGATACAGAGGTTGATAGCAAGTCATGCACAGTCAAGGAGCTACTGGTGGAACTCTATGAAAAGGTGGGTGTTGGTCTGTGAACTTCCTATGCCGTTAGTGTTGAGGTAATCATACATACATTTAAAATAAAGCGATATATCAATGTTACAATAAATTAAGTCATCCTCATGGATGATTTGATAATTGCTAATATTTAAGCTGGTGTGTTTTGTAAGAGAGTAAAAGTTGAGTTATTGTCAAATCCTTCTCTCACTGTTCAAGGTTTTTGAATGAAACTTAGTACAAATGTTGACAGAGACAATATTCAGATCTATAGCCAGGCCAAAAACTAGTTTAAATAATTATCAATTTATATTGGCAATTGTGTCACCCCCAATAAATGGGGGAGACTTATTTATTTTGCCCAGTCAGTTAGTCTGTCAGTTAGTCAGTCAGTATGTCACATTTAGTTTCCGCTCAATTACTAAACAATGCTTGGCCAGGAACTTCATAGTTGGTACGCATGTTGGTCATGACCAGCAGATGACACCTATTGATTTAGGGATCACTTTGTCAAAGGTCAAGATCATGGTGAAAGATCATGGTGACCTTGAGGTGAAAAATCACTGTCCGCTAAATCACTAAATAATGCTTGCACCTAGGAACTTGATAACCTCGATTTGATTTTGGGAGTAGGTCAAGATCGCGGGATAGGTTGCAGTGACTGTGTAGTCTGTGAGGTAAAAAAAGGGTTTCTGCTTAATAACTAAAGAACACTTGCATCCAAGAACTTCATACTTGGTTTGCCAATTGGTGATAACTATTAGATGATCCCCTATTGATTTTCAGGCCAGTAGGTCAAAGGTCAAAGTGACATTGAGGTAAAATAACTGTTTCATCTGGATAACTAAAGAACCCTTGGGCCCAGAAACTTTATACTTGGTGTGCTTGTTGGTCTTGATTAGTAGATGACCCCTATTGATTTTGGGGTCAGTAGTTCAAGGTTAGAGTGACTTTCAGGTGAAAAACAATTTTTTGGTCACCAGGCAGTACATCAAACTGCGATTTCTTTCTGCTCAATAACTAAAGAATGCTTGGACCCAGGAACTTCATACTTGGTATGCAGATTGGTCATGACCAATAGATGACCCATATGATTGATAGTCTCCATTTAAATTGATTACTGTTTGGTATTTTTCCCAGGCTGGCCACTGGAAGCAATGGTGGCTGGTGAGACACTCCGCAGGTATGCTGAGGAAACGTGTGGAGGATCTCGCTCTGGTATGAGATATTGTGCCTTCTCTTTTCATTATGAAAGTCAGTGTCATGATATTATTAAAAAAGCAATCAAAATATATTAAAAAAGCAATCAAAATATATGAAAAATAACAATTGGCAATAGTATGAGTTGGAAATGGCATAATTTTGGCCAAGATATTTTTTTCGCGTTTTGCACCTTCACCATGGCATCTGCTGGCAATGGTTTTGTTGAAATGGATTTAAACAAAGTTGATTATTTAATTGAACAATTATATGAATTACCCTTATATGCTTATTTTAGGAGAATAAGACTACCCCAAATAAATTCTTTGAAATCTTCTATCTTGTAGACCATCACCCAAACACACCTCCTTTATAAAGAGTATCAGTGAAGTGAACTTTTTTATACCTACAACTTTTATTAATATGACTTTATGATACTATATTCCAGGCTGCTACAGACCTACTAGTGCGACAAAAACAATTGTCAGTTGGGCTGCCTCCGGACAGGGAGAAGATTATCACATGGTATGTTCATTGCTTGGCTTGGTTGACGGATGTGTCCAGAAATGTTTGCATCTGGAATTGATATAATCTATCACTTTAGTATAGGAGTAAGACTCATTATGGGAAAAATCACAACAAAATCTAAAAAAGTCCTTTAGCCTTTCCATTGGTTCACAATGTACACTGTAATTTCAGTAGAATGAAACTTACCAAAATATATGTACATTTTGTTGTAATTTTTATTCTCCATAAAACAAAATTTAAAAATAGATACTTGACTTTACAATGGGGCCAATATTTCTGTTGTTATTTCACTCGGATGAAACTTACCCACATATGCACATTTTTTCACATAAAACACTACAAAATCTAAAAATAAGTTCTTGACTTTACAATGGGGCCAATTTTTATGTGATAATTATGATGAGCTGACCAAACCCACATATGCACATGTTGTGATGTTTTTCCAGTCAATCACTACATAATGATAATCTAAAAGTAATTCCTTGGCCTCACTTTTGGGCAATTATTTACGCAGTAATTATGATGAGATGAAACTAAGTCATTTGTGCACCCAAGTAATTACTTAAATATTATGCCAAAGTTTGTTTTATTTTCAGATACACTGTAACTGACATTTAAATGCAAACAGATTACAGACATGTTAGATTTGTACCTACGGTAAATAATGTTTGCCATGTTTATTATTACAGTCCCCTGCCCCCAGATGAGCTGGCGGCCATCATCTATGAGGCTTGTGGGGAGGACCTCAGTACGGCATCACTTACACAAGTAAGAAATGTTTACCTTGTACAGCATATAAGTGTTAATAGTCATGTTCATTTGTGTGTATGTATATAAGGTAATGAAAACTTATACAAAACCGTTGAAGACGACCGGAAATAATCAAAGTTATTATTCCGATTGATTATCAATTTTGTAATCGAAACTGCACATATGCACAAGAAGAAGCAATAACATATATGATTTTTAAATTTTGTTGATGCTATGTGGTCAAAATAGAGACTGTGACTGAGTTTTGACCAAAGTATTTTCGTGATATTTGGGCCAGGAATTTAAAATTATATTTTGTTGAGGTCACACATTGAATAGACTTAGCTCTGTCTTATGGAACCAGTCATACAATTTGTTTCTAAATAAATATTATTATTACTTTTGGTTATGGATCGAAAAAGTGATTGTATGATAGGATTGTTGATAAAGAGGGGCCTTATGACAATGTCTTGACCAACGCTATAATTTCTTTATCGCAGGAGTTGCTGATCTACCTTGCCATGTTTATTAGAACTGAGCCGAAACTCTTTCATGAAATGTTGAGACTTCGTGTAGGGCTTATCATACAAGTCATGGCAACTGAGTTGGCCAGGATCTTCAAGTGCTCAGGTAAAAGTCTAATGTTTGCATGATGGGTCTTAAAATAGTAATTTAAAGGGGTTTTGTTATGATTATTTGGTCCATGAGGTGGTGCATGTCATACAGGCTAGGAGCTTTAACTAGAGATTGATGAGAATTATAGTAAGTTATTGAAAATTTGAAATTGAAACTTCCATTCCTTCAATATACATTCTTTCGGAAATTAGGAATATTTTTGAATGAATGCAGCATTTTGGATATGTTCGGATTGTGATTCATTGCGTATTAATTTAACAGCACACAATGGTTTGTATTGTGTCTGCAGTCTATGATTTATTTTTACCACCTAACATGATGAAAAGTTTTAATTTATAACTTTTTAAATATATTGTTGTCATTAGAGTTAATATTTCACGTTAAAAAGTGATTTTATTTTGGGAATATTTTTGTCTTTAGCAATAAAATGAGTAAACCGGTATAATGAAATATTTCCGTACCAGGAGAAGAAGCCTCTGATCACCTGTTAAACCTCTCGCCATATGAGTTGAAGATGATGTTACACCACATTCTCAGTGGCAAGGAGTTCATGATTACCACAGGTACTCATTCCCAGAGTTATAAAATATTTCTAAATAGTTAGGAATAGAGTTTTTATTAAGCACATATATAGGTTAGTGTTTGTTAATATGCACTTATCGATTGAGATGGGGCCAGGCCTGGAGCAGTCAGCCAACCACCTAAATTGATAAATTCATATTAATAAACATCAACTTGTTTAGTGTTCAAAATTATTTTTGTCTACAAGCCCAGCCTCTGTTTAAATCAACTGCTTAATGTGATTAAAAAATCACAGCTGATTGTGGATTTACTAAAAAGTATGGCAGATTTGAAATAAAAAAGCTATCCCATTGGACAAACTATAATGTTGACCACTCACTTTTATTGATTACCGTAGTTCATTTAAGAAGAATAAGGCAGATAGAAATAACGTTTGTTTATATAAATAAACTATTTATTTGAACAACGACCTTCCATCTCATCCCTTTAAACTTCTTTGTGTAATTTGCAATAAATCTTAGTATTTTATTATGTATAAATTGATTTTCCCATATCATATGCACTTTTAGATGCATAGACATTGCATTTTAAGTTGCTGTGACTAACAACAGACTATATATATATGCGTATATGAACAATACACTACCAGTAGTTGAAATTAGCACAAGTCTGCAAGCTCTGAACTTGCTTTACTGGCTTGCGAAATTCTGAACTGGTATAAGAATTCAAGCTTGTTCATCAAAAAGTCTAATTTTTGATGACAGCACTACAGTTATGCATCAAATCCTAATTGTATTTAATGGCATAAAAAACTTGAATTGCTGCTTTAACATACGCTTTATTTTTGCTCAAGAACTGTTTACCAAGCGGAAAACTAATTTAGCTGATATTGCTAAGGTACTTAGAATAATACTATGTTCTATTTGTACGCGTATTGAGTAAATCTGTTGCTATTTCTTACAACTTTGTTTTTGCTTTTTTTTCAAATTTATTAAATTAATTACAAAATGTCTAAAAAAGTCTATTTTGTAATAAGGAGAACTTTTTGAGAAAAAACAACAACAAAAATAACAAGAACAACCAAACTGCAACAATTCTTGTTTTTATCAGTGATCCAAAATCAATTTTAAGCATACTGTGTTATATTCCCCTCTCTATTGTTTTAATTGGCATTTCAAGTATTCCAAACTAACGTGTAGATGTTTTGACAGATTTACTAATGCGTGTACTTGTACCATGCTTCATAATGAGTTGTTTTTGCCATACTCTGCATGGGCATATACATGTATGTCTATAAGTTAGGTTTGTGTTCCCTGTGAGATTTATTTGTTCATTTTTTCACTTGTTGAATGGTCTGTTTTATGCATATTGAACCAAGGTAAATTGTATTTGCATTATTGAACCAAGATAAATTGATTTGATTAGAGATAATCATACATACCATATCCCTCAATGGGGGGAATCCTCTGGAATTCCTGCCCATCCCCTTGTCCCCTGCCTTGGAATCCATATCCTCTGGATTTTTTTATTGGTGTTATATCAAAATCCCCTTGAATTCAGACCAAAATCCGCTGGGAATCCTCTCAAAAATATGGCATGTTTGGATAATTTTATCAGTTTCAAATATAATATATAACAGGGTAAACAGATATTTACCAAAGAAAATTACATTAACAGTCAGAGTGTGTGTAAAGTAGTGACTTAGAAGATTGTGTTTTAAGAAATAACAGCTTCTCCCTGTACTTTTAAATATAATGTTGATTCCAATGGCTTAAAACCAAGGTTATTTTCTAAATGGTACAAAATGTATTCCGATTGATCTTGGTTCGAGTATGTGTAAAGCAGACAACAGATTGTTATCGTGTTTGTGTTTTACCGTTATTCTTGCAGTTATGACCGAGTATGATGATGAATACAAGTTTTCTGTTGTCGCAAAGCAGTCGAAACAAGATACTTCTGCTTTTGCCAAAAGGCTCAGCAGAAAAGAAACTGTGAATCAACAGGTGGTTAAATTACAGAAATTAAGGTGGAATTATTGTCTTATTTGTGGACTCAATGTATCTGGGTTTTGTGTTAATTTTAAGTCATCTGTTTTTCACGGCAAGTTATTGTCATAGTCTTGACGTCATTGTTTGTGCTGTTGCCGTGCAAAATCTTTTACCTTTAACTAAAACATTTCACAATATTCAAAAGGAAAATTGTTAGTGACAACAGGCTTATGAATAGCAAGCCCTTGCTTTATGACTGTCAAATTATGCTCTCCTATGCTTGAAAACATCATCAACACCAGGCGAGCTTTTGCATTTCCACCATGGTGCTTTTGTTCTCATCTTTGTGGCTTTCTCTGTAAGAACTCTTTAGAGTTTATGGGAATAATGGCTCAATGCAGAGATGTGTTTGTTTGAATTTGTGGAGGTGCTGACAGATAAGTGATTAGATAAAAATTTGAGTGAAGAAATATTTATAAGATGTAAATGCTGTTGTTTGAAGAACAGTTCTTTTGAGGGCTTTTCATAACTGACATTCGAAAAAAGAATTGGGTCAAGTTTTTCGTACATTGTAAATAACGAATTCCGTCGGAAAAACTTGAGTGTGATTGGTCAGACAAATTTAATTATGGCAGAGATGTTTTGATTGATACAAACAATAGTCTGTTGTGTTTGCACCCTCTGTGTTCTCCCATGCTTGACATCATGTGCATGTCCTATATGAATGGTTTTTGTACCTACAGGTAGTTGTATTTCAAGGTCTGGGCTAATTGATCAGAACTCAAAGTTATTAAAGTTGTTAACATCATTGTTGTTAATGTTAACTTAGTCATCAAAGTTGTTAACAGCATTGTTGTTGGCTTTTAAAGATGAAAAATTTCATGATGCGCTCATATATTTTTTTCTACAATGAAATAAGCACAGCCAAAACAGTTGTCTCAAATCTTGTATGAAGTACTGAATATCACAAGTGTGTATATAAAACTTTCAGTTAGGGAAATTAATGACAGTGACATTAACAATGTTGTTAATATCAACAAAGTTCTAAACAACTGGCCCATTGTGTATTTGTTGCACTTTCCAGCATTTACCTACACCGTTTCTTGCTGATTCACCCTTTGTAATGTATATCATATCTCTCATGATTTCTGTAATGTTTTATTTTCAGTCATTCAGCCTTGACATTTCTAATAAGATTAAGATTTAGTTAAATGGTGAAATAAAAGAATATTAATGAAAGGCATGCATTTCGTTTCAACATATTTTATTATTGAAAGAAACATACCCGGTACAAAGTTTGCAATGCTATTATAATTATATAATATACAATATCAAAATATAGGATTGGACTGGAAGATGGTTAACAACGCAATTTTGAAAATCAATTGAAATTTTAAACTGTTTAATCTGACCAATTATGTAACAGGAAAAACCCTTTTAAAGAGCCTAATACCCCAATCACACTAGGCCACATTCCCACTATGTCCTCAAAAATCTGGCAGGACGCAGTTAGAACTTGGTCAACATAGACGGATTGCAGTCGACATCAATAAGGATGTGGTAACTATGGTCTTTATGGACATGAAGGACGTAAGCCGACTTTGAACATGTTAAAAAAATTGTAGTGGGGACGTGGTCGAATCAGGATGTAGTAAGAACTTAATAAGAACGTCTTAACAACAGCATGGACGTAGTGACGGCTTAACTAAAACCTAGTAGGACCTTCATTGACATAATGCAAACGGGGTACTGGACGGAAATATTGAATGGCATTCTCATTGCATTGTCTCTAGGTTTTCATTGCATTTCGACTTCGTCAATGGAGTTTTTACCACAACTTCTCAACGCTTTTACTACGACTATGGTACGTTGTAGAAGACCTTGTTCAGTTGTTAGTATGTTTTTTCGGTGCTTAATACATCTTAGACACGTTTGTATCAGGTTCTTACCATGTCCTGTCAGATACGGGATTTAAGTCCCCTTTTACTTATTTACAAAGAATGCATTGGACATGTTGTGCGCGTTTTAAGAAGGCATAGGATATGGTGGGCGCGTGAAGATGCGCACAGTTAAAATGTGTTTGGAACGTGTGAGACGCAGTGAATGCCTGGCAAGGACGCAATAAGGATGTAGTATGAACTTGAGTAAAGCATTGTTTATTAGAATTTGACCACGTCGCTGCGTTCGTCTAAATCGCCAGGACCTAGTGCAGTCTTCATGGTCTTCGCCTAGTGTGATGGGGGTATAAAAGTCCCAAGTGTTTATGGGACCACACTTGTCATATCTGGCTCAAGATGAAAACCTGGTGAATTTTAATTGAAAAATTGGCGTTCCAACGTATACAGCAAGAAATGGTGAAAATACATGTTAATTTAAGTGGCATTTATGTAAGACAAATTAGTGATAGTTACTGCACCCACAATCAAAGCTATTGAAATTATACAGTGCAAGTGTTTACTTTCAGTAACAAGGGTAGTAAGTGACATAAATGTTCCGAAACACTTTGTCAAGCTCATAACTAGCTTAGGGTATAAGGTGAAAAGTGATATCATTTATCTACACAATAGTAACTGTTATTGAATGGTGAAGCTCAGCGTAGTGTTACCGTTCCAAAATTGGAGTCAATGTATAGACAAAAACAAAGAAAACACTCCCAAACATGGTACAATGGTGTTATACATTCATATAGTTATGTGATATGTATTGGTCGCCCGAAACTGATTTTGAAAAAGCAGGCAATGTCAAGGCTGAATTATATGTCAAAAAACTTAACTGACTTGTGACTGAATTCTCTCTGATTGTTGTGTACTTTTCGTTCCTATAAAGACTTGGAAATTAAGACCTTGGGCAGGTCCCACATTGTGGGCTCGATAACAGCAGAAAAAACGCACCTCTCGAGGGACCCGGCTGCTGTAAGTAGGGCATGGTTTGACAGTTTCAGTGCCCTACTGTTCTGAGTTTTAATATTGAAAGTTATAAGTGCCCAACAAACACTACAAGTTTGGCATTGTGTGAATTTTTTGGTGCTGTTGACATAACTATTTCACTGTTTATGTGTTTACAGTGTAACTGTTAAAAGTTAAGCACCTTATAACTCAGAAAGGAGGGCAGTATGATGTTATGTTACACGTGTTTAGGCATGTTTGACGGTTTCAGTGCTGTTGAAAAGTTAATTTACTGTTTGGAGTGTTATTCGTAAAATTGTGTGCCAAACATCTCTGTAAGTAGGGCATGGTTTGGCAGTTTCAGTGCTGTGTATTAATAGCTGAATATTTCTTTCTCATGGTTTGACAGTTTCAGTGCCGTTTAGATAGCTTGGTATTTTACTCTCTGTTTTGAGTCTTATACTGTCATGTTGAAAGTTGAGTGTTCATCAATTTTTTATGTTAGGGTATGGTAGGATGTCGAGTGCCCAGTAATACTTGATATGGTTTGGCCGTTCAGTGTTGTTGAATAGCTGTTTTGAATGTTTCTTATAAAAGTTGAATGCTCTACACCTCTGTAAGTAATTAGGGTATGGTTGGACTGTTTAAAGCTATACTCTCACAGACTTACAGTTTTGAGCCAGTGTTTTAGTTTTTGTCTTCAGCTAATGCATTCAGTGCAGTCATATATGATATGATCTTTTGTCAGCAGTAAAAATAAAATTTGTTGTCAAAACGTTGTCTGTTAGAGTGCAGCTTTAAGTGGTGTTGAAATTAAAAAGCTGTTTCGAGGATTGCTTTCAGATTATTGTGCCAAACCATTCTGTTTGTTGGTTTACAGTTTGGAAACAACTGTTTTCAGTATTTCAGTTCTTGATCAGATTTGATGGTTAGTCATGTCGGAGTTTTTAATATCAAATCAATTGTTAAGATGGTAGTTTTTCTTGTTGTCTGAAAGTAAGGATAAGAGATTGAATGTTTTCTGTGATTGCTCAGTTTCTCCCTCTCTGTTATCATCCATTGTACTTGTCTGCTATCAATGTTAGTTCCTACAGTCATGTTTGGATTTTGAGGAGTTTCATTCTATTCAACTGTTATGAGCTTTATAAGAATTCAGAATATTATGTAATTTTAGTAATAAATATACTGACTTTAATAAAATTATATATGGCTATTTACATATCAAGGGCTCAATGCCAGACTGATGTATCTCCATATAATGATAGGACTTACACCCATTTTGCACTGAGCCTTCAAATGCAATTAAAGGGACTAGACACCAGATAGTTCCTAAATTGGTAAATACAGTATTTCCTCAAAACAAGCCTAAAATTTCAATATGAGTTAGAATGAGGCAGATAATGCATCACTTTACATGACTAAAGGAATATTTTGTGGCTTTCTCAGCTGAGTTATGACATATTTAAAAATAGTGCATAATAGTTTCCCAGTTTATAGTGTGTACCGGTATATTTAGCATGTGAAAGTCACATGATTAATACAGACACATATATATATGTATACCAAGGCTATTTTTATATTAACTAGAATTTACATGGTAGTCAGACCCATTTAATTTTCAAATTAATAAGCAAAAACTTAAAAAGATACATGTCTCGTAAGCAATGTTATACATCAGTTATTAACATTCAATGTGTTGTAAACAAAGATATCAAGTTCATGTTAGTTTTTGACAAATTTCTTTTTTTCTTGCAGTTATATCATCTAGCGTCTAGTCCCTTTAATATAAGACATTTCAATTAAATACATTTCATCATCTATATTCTTAAATATGATCTAAAATTATGCCCTCAAGATAATTAAAATTTGAATATATTGTAAGATTATTAGTAAAAAAATAATATTTTTTCAACTCATTCATGGTCATATAAATTATGCATTGCTATGATTTGTGAACATACTATGTAATGAGACATTTATTTTACCTCCCCCATAGAAACTTCCTGCTATATCGGTCCAGCCCAATGCCGATGACATGGATGATGAGATGGAGGACCGACAGGGTCAGTGGCTCAGACGGCGCCGTCTAGACGGAGCACTCAACCGTGTCCCTGTTGGCTTCTACACGCAAGTCTGGCAAGTGCTTCAAAAGGTATAGTAAATGAAAAAATTGTTAGTATCGTATTATTTTCATGTTAATTCTAAAGTAAGTTACTCAGGCGAAAAAGGCTAGACGGTAGCCCCTGGGTATCCCTTGTCGCGTAATGCTACTGTTCAATTAACTTGTTGGAAGTCTTTAAGCTATTAAACAACAACCGTTCGAAGGATTATTCTTTATTGTTCACCGTTCTTTCTAAGTACAATGATAAGTTCTAAATACAGCATGACATTTAAGGTAATCCCACATCCTAACTGCCGTCCATTAAGGACCCAAGGCCGCGTTCCTTGCCTTGCCTAACCCAACTCTGTTTTCACATCCCAAATCATCTCTCTTATACTAATTTGTTTTCTACATATGACAGCTTTACAACCACAGGAATACACGTTTTTGTAATTAACATGACCATTTTGTACATTTGTACCAGGTTGGCTGTCAACCATCTCCATATTCAAATGACAATCAAATATGCCCTACATTACTAAACATACAGTATGTAGACACATATACATTTAATTAAATCTTAATTATATCTTAAATATAACTTTGATAAAAGTATTACGGTATTACGTCACACCCTTCACCGAAGTCTGAAAGGTGCTTGATAAGGTATGGATGGTAATATTTACTTACTGTTGGTCCATCTAGTCTCTCAGTTTAATTTATTTTGATGGCTATGAAGCCAACCTCTGTATGGGGCATCTTGGCCTCTATACTCAGGTCTGTAAATGTTTTTACACACAGGGCAGTGGAAATAAAATGTCCCTGATTTCTTTTAGTGAATTACATTAAATCTCACATTTTGATATTCAACTTAGAAATTATATTTACCTATAATGTTAATTGTGTTTCAAAGCTCTGGAACTCATATTAAAATATTCATTTTTATTTCATGTAAGTGCAAGTGTATAATTATTATGAACTAGTCTTATTGAACTTTCAGGAATATATTGGCTTATTTTATGAATAATATACAAAATTACACAAACATGTAATGTTTTTTTAAACTTTTATCACTAAAAAAAGTTGACATTAATTTTTGGGCTTATTTAATTAAAATTTCAAAAGTTCTTGCTTTTTTTCCATTCACAGTGCCATGGCCTGAGTATCTGTAACAACTTCTTGGCCCACAGCCTTACACGGGAGATGACATCAGGAGAGTTCAAATTCGCCCTGCAGGTAGAACGCGTCCTCAATATGATCCCTCAGCCCGAGTATCGCCAGCTCATGGTCGAGGCATTGATGGTTACCACGCTACTTGTGGACGGAGATTGTAAGATTAACCTTAGCGGGCAGGTCATACACGTGGATAAGATTGTTCATATGGCAAATGACATCTTCATAGAGGAACAGGTATATGATTCAGCTCACAAAATTGACTTCAGTGCTTTAAATTGTGTTCGTATTCAAGGTATTTAATGAATTTAAATAACATGCTGTAACTGAAACTTTTCAGCGTTAATTCACAAAATCTGTCTAATCTTACTTTAATAGATTATGCAAAAATATATAGATAAGGTTGTTAATACAGCATTAATTTCTGGCATTTTTCTAACTGACCTTTTATTTTTATGGAGTGCCTCTAAATCCTAAAATGTATGCCACTGTTAAGTTTATTATTTATCACTTTGCAAATAAACCAAAAAGAGATGGTTGTCTGGTTAGCACAGTTGTAGGAGCACCAGGATTGGGCTTATCTGAGTTTGGTTTGTGGTCACAAAGCGGGACTAGTGGGTTTTCTCTGAAACATACTTTCGTGCAAATTATATATAAATTCAATATAATTTTCTTCACAATCGTTATAAAATAAATTAAGTTTTTGCATGTTTATACGCCTGGATATACCTGTATATGTGGGTGTTGTTTTTTTCTCTGAAAAATTATGAGTTGTTTTGAAGTTTCTACACATCGATACTATCATTTTCTAACACATTTTTGCAGAAAATACCCTATGTAGTAGCCGAGAACTCCTTGGGTGCGGCTGGTATCTGCCTACATCTGTACGACACTGCTCCCAGTGGACGCTACGGCACAATGTCATACTTGGCTCGGGGGCTCGCTACGGTGCTAAATCTGAGCGACCACCAGAATCTGGAGTGTGCAATTAGCTGAGATTGTTTGACACAAATGGCCTGTATTGATTCTCCAATGTACATGTATGGAGAGTTCTTGAAGTTTTTCAGGATATCTCGATTTTTTATATTGAAGAGCAAATGTACCATTCTAAGGGTCTTTTGTGGAAGAGACAAAAAATGTCATGTATATGGATAATTGTCACAATTTTTTTGGAAGGTAACAAATTCTGATATTTTTTATAAAGAGCACACAATTCTTAATGCTGTTTTTTATTTTGATTTATGGGTATTGAGAAAGATTGTAAAAATACTGGATTATGTCATGATATGTTGAACCTCTGCACAATTTTATGTGTGCTTTCTTGATGAGAAGAGAAGAATTATTTCTAGTGTATTTAGAGAGATGGAAAGGTTTCACACACTATTAAATTTTTTTCTGGCTTTTTTGACAATTTTTTGTTTTAAACAAATGACATACATGGAAGACTGACAGTTGTGTGCTTTTTACTGTGGCTGGTTATGCGTTTTGGCAGGGCTAGTTAGCATGAAAATAAACTTACATGTTGATATTACAAGTAATATTATAAGTTCAAATCATATTTATAATCAGAATTTGTGAGACGAAAAACAAGCCCACCTTGCATGTTAAAGTATTTTTAATTGTTTTTCTCTGTTCATATTCAATCAATATTTCTCTTTTCATAATTATGTAAATAATATATATTGTATTATATTGGTAAAACAAGAGATTAAGGGACATACCTCTTGCAATGTTTCAGAAATCGCAACATATATATTAACACCACATTAATCTAAACGGAAGTGATTTGAATATGGGTGAAAAATATGAGATAAATGTAAAATAGAAAGCGACCATGCATTTCTGAACATCAAATTGATAAAAATATCGCTTTAAGATGCAATGGCCTGTGAACAAATACACATTAAGAGGATGCAACACAAGACTGATGTTAGGTCATATTAAAAATTATAATGGCAGGCATAGCTTCTGTCTTGGTTTGAGCCTTCACCTTTACTGTTACTGTACATTAATTTGCATGTTCTTTGCTGCAATATATAGATTTTTTGTAATCCTATATATATAATATGCCAATGTAAGCTTATACAAATAACATATTGTACTGAACATATGTGTAGTCAAACGAAGTCAAATTAAAATGTTAAAATGTTGAAATATTATTGCTCATTGAAGTTGATGCCCTTCATTGCCTTAATTTTGGGGACTATTTTTTCATTTTGAGTGTCTTCATACTCTGTAGGAAAATGTTCATTTCTTAGAACTAAAGCACAAGAAAAATTGTTTTTTTAGAATCTCAAATGGATTTTAAAATATTTGATGAATTTTTATCACATCTGTTTGTTCGTCAGTTGTGGTATTGTCATAGACTAAGTGTTACTGTTGGAGTTATAGCGCTAAATTTTTAACTTTGGTCTTACATTTGAAATTATTAAAGATATTCAATTGAATATTGCCATTGAGTCAATAAATACATGTGTAGCAAGCGTCATAACTCTGGCTGAAATTAATGCTGAGTTTTGTCCCTTGATTAACATTTAAACAAACTTCTGTGAGTGTTTATTCTGCAGTGCACTTTTTTTTAAAATAAAAATAGATGTGCTTATTACTATGTCATTGTTTTCCCCAGTTCTGTCAAATAAAAACTATTTGATTTGGCAGAGGTGAGAATCTTTATATATGTATTTGGTCTGATGTTTGCTGCATGATTATGTAGTTCTGTGATAATGATTTTTTACCAAAAATATTATTTTACTGTCTTTTTAATACAAGATTTTCTTAGTACTTTCATTATGTGAAGTAACAATTGGTTTGTTTTCGCACGCATGCTTCCCACCATCTGTTGTATATAATCATTAAAAAGTTATGAATATTGAATGTTTTGTTTTTATGCCCAATAAATCAAATAAATCAACGAAATTTAAAATGTTACCGTTTTTTTAAATTCTGCCCTTATATGAATATTCATAACTTTTGAGCAAATGAAAACACATCAAGGACAACCAAAGCATAATATGAATTTTTGGGTTTAATGTTCTGTTCATTGTTTTTCTTTCCGAGGGTAGAAATATTGAAACCCATTTGAGCATCTTACCAATTGTATTTATAGCAAATTATCCAGATATCTCTATTAAAGGCTAAATAAAGGTGGAGTATGATTTTAAGAATGTTCGATGTCCATCTTCCATCCATCTGTTGTCCACAATTGTTGATCAACAATCTGGTGGCTACAATTATTGTCTATAAAGGATTCTTTTATTAAAATGTTGTCTCTATAAAATAGGTCATGTTTGATACTGGGTCATGCTAGGACAAAAATTAGATCACTACATCAATTCGAATATGTCTTGTTTACACTCAAGAGAAACAGTTTTGGCACCAAATTAATGCATTTTGGTCAGATTGTTTGTCTCAATAAAATCTAGGTCAAGTTCTATGCTGGGTCATGCCGAGGTCAAAAAGTTAGTAATGCAGCAAAATTAAAGAAAACCCAATAGTATGGAATTGTCACTATATGATTTTAAAGAGATTGATTCAATAGAATGTTCAGTCAAGAACTAGGTCACAAGGTCAAATCAAAGGAAAAAAAATCACTCTAGAGGCCACCATTTGGGTCCAAAATGAATAATACTTGGTCTGAATGTTTGTCAATATTGATTTGAGATTAACTTCGATTCTTGATCATATCAAGTCGGTGACTAGGTAAACTCACAGAAAAGTGTTGTTGATACAATGTTCGTCTAAAATGCTTGAAATTCAGTAAAGAAAAAATGTCTTTAAAAATCTCGGTCACGAGTTACTGGGTTACAAGGAGTTAAATCTAGATAACATTAACACTCTTTTAATGCCCCCATTACACCTAATGACAAAGTTCCTGTTGATAAAAATGCTAGGTATCTGTCACAATGCCGTGGTCTTTGAGAAAATCAAAATATTAAATTGTCACGTCTATGCCGAGTCCGTGCCACATCCTTGCTACATTCATGTTGCGTTGGTGGAGTACCCCGAGTTCTATGTACACCTTTGCTACCTGTGTGCGGCGTTGGAAAGGTTCCCACCATGTCCATGCAGATTGAGACGCTTAGTTGACAAGTCTATTCCTTGTCCGCCACGTCACAATAAATGGTCCTTCAAGTTGCAACATTGGGTATGGGATCTGCATTTGGGAAGCCAATAGTTCCATCTTCCAAACACTACTTCATCTTTAATGAGTTGTACATCAGACAATCAATCCTTGTCAACCAACATCAATCAGATGCGTGTAGGGAACACAAAAACCATGACCTTGAGCTTAGGACTCCCGAATCAATAGGGGTCATCTACCAACCATGACCCTTTGAACATACCAAGTTTAGGGACCCTAAAAGAAGTAATTCAAAAGTAATCAATTGAAAGAAAAGAAGTGTGCTGCCCACGTCAGACATAGGTATTACCATACAAAATATCACATTTAGCAGGTGACACAAAAACAGACCATCTTAAATACACTTAAAATGTTTTTAAGGGAAAAAATCCACAATATTGATATAGTTTTCTTTTTTTATTTTCAATTGAAATGTAAGTAAATGATTACATGAAATATGTATAGAAATGACAGTTTGTGTTTAAACAAGGGACACAAGTAATGCATTGTCAAACAAACGATGATTAATACAATAGAAAATATAAATAGATGTCGGGTAAAAATATACAACTTTTTCAATAATAAACATCAACGTTTTCATCCAATGATGACATCCTCACCCACACATTTATAAGAGTACACAGTCATGTATAATATATGGCTTTCATAATTGCATGTAAAGAGTGTTTTAATCAATGCACCAAATTTTGGCTGAAAAAATATACATGTGTGATAGTTTTCATATGAAAATCCAAAAATATTACTCAAAGATGCAAACTAAAGTTTAATTTTATAAATTTGAGAAATAATAGCTGTTATGTTTACATAAAGATAATTCAAATTATTTTCTAAGAAATTGTTCTTAGCTACAAGAATCTGTTTCTATGGCATTCGGATACATTTGCTTGTCATTGATATCCACAAGATTTAATTCTCACTGGAACCAAGAGAAATTAAGACCACATGACGTGTTTTCACGATGGTTCTTTCTCTTTGGCGATACTTTAGCGGCCGCATGATATAAATAACATAACTTTCAACATGCTAACATTATTTTCGCCACTCAATTTCATTAACAGTCATACACAAGGGACTTATCAGGAGAAAATAAAGCCATTGTACATTATGAATCAATTTATGTGTTTTTATGAAATGTAAGTAAAAATATCAATAATTATTGAACTTGCCAGTACATGTGACTCACATATCTTGCACTACATACTCATTAATTCAAAGATCTTGATTGCAAAAATTATATACAAAATCGATAAACAATTTTAATCTTTCAAATTACATGTATTACTGACATGATATTATGCACGACTTCATTTATCGGGTTTGTTAAAATAATGCTATGAAGCATACTGCTGAAAATAATAGTTTTTAAGAATTTTTTCCATGTTTTTCTTTAAAAACATCATATAAACAGATATGCTACTGAGTATTCCACATTAATTGCAGGTTAACTATTAGAATCATTTAAACATCTAAAAGATTGGAAGAAAGTACATAATTGCACCTACAAAGTGTTCTAGCTATCATATCATATCAGAGGTTGTGAACCACTGCTTGCGTGGGTAAGCTTATGTGTGGACTACCTTTAGTGCACTATGTCATCTCGGTATAATTTTATGTTCTTTGTACAAGTTTAAAATAGCTTGTGATGAAAGCTGATAGCTTATAGAATCACTCTCAAGTCTGTTTCCTATGTAGTAACCAGTACTTGTGTCTATTTAGAGAGGTCGTGAGAAAGTTCCCCTGGTGGGAATCAAACCCACAACATCTTGGGTGGGAGGCAGACATCTATACCACTAGACCACTCTCACCCTCTATATGTGTTATAGAGCTCAGCAGCTGTCTGTGGCAATTGAAGCTGTCTTGCAGAATGTGCTTTGAATGATTGTAAAAGTGTTGT
The DNA here is from genome assembly GCF_026914265.1 of Mya arenaria. NCBI lineage: Eukaryota > Metazoa > Mollusca > Bivalvia > Myida > Myidae > Mya > Mya arenaria. The sequence continues at coordinate 24,800,723 of NC_069124.1, read as the reverse complement.
TCATAAAATTTCCATCCCAAGTGATCATGGACTTCATGTAAGCATAGTTTAACCTTCCTAGCAATTTTCTCATTGGTTCACTAAGTATTTCTTGATCTGAGATGCTCTTACATGAAGTAGAAGTGCCTTTTTGTGGTAATTTCTCACAGCACTCATTCTATACGACTCTTTCAACTTGTTTTACTGGTCACTTTTCCGTATAAAGATTTAAAACTATTAACAAGACCTAATTAAAAAAAAATAGGTCTGGGTAGGTGGGTACTTTCTTTTTTAAGTAATTTGAGCCTTAATGAAAAACGAAAAGAAAAAAAAAGGATTCATTCGCAAGAATTCCATTGAGCTGGTCAGGAAGCCCCTCACATTATTATGATTTAACAAGTATTAAGTAATAATTGTGACCAAAGACATATTTGTTCATGCATCCATTAAATAGCCAAAAAAGAATTTACACACCAACAAAAGTCAATTTAACACATTGTCAAATACATGCTTTTTTGGTGTTTATATAGCTTTTGCAACACCATAATCATGTACAAATTCTCCTCATCAAAGGGATTACTCAAGGCACATGACAATAAATAACATCACAAAGAAAAACTATGAAAATACTCATCTGACAAATGAATGAACCTATGAAATGTCATGCCCACCTTTTTAATACAATTAATGATATGGTGTGAAATATGTTAGGAACAATGCAAACCAAACTTTGAACACAACATCACTGTAAAATATCAAATCAAGCATTTCGGAAATCGGAATGATATCAAGGAAAGCAAATGATAACATTTTCTTTTTCAAATAATTACTTGTATGAACAACTTTACAATGGTATACCAATAATGCTTTGAGGTCAGATCTGAATACAAAGATAATTTAAGGAAGGAGTTTTAACTTATACTAATGAAAAATGTTAATATAATTCATAACAACCTCCAAATTTGTGGCGTTAACAAAACACATTTCTCATACATAAACCAATTTAATGAATATGTATATTTATAATAAATTTCAATTCTTACAAAAAAATTCTATATCACCAACAAAATATGTATATTCCCTAAATGAAATATAATGTTTGACGCATAAAATTAATCATTATTTGTTTCAAACTGAGTATGCTGCATGTGATTTAAAAAAAAAAATCAAATCTCTTAAATCCGAATAGTTCCTAGCAATAATTTCAATATACCAATTTTTTTTAATTAATTGCACAAATAAATAATTAGATCATATTACTTTGCACCACAATTTCTTTTGATAATTAATTGCCAAATCAGCTGATCTATTCATATACTGATAAGCCATTATGAAAATCCATGGCGGGAGACAAAACCCCCCTCCCTTTCCCCCACCACTAATTTTTTCATAGGCTTACAAAATTTTCCCCATAAGGTCTTTTAACTTTTAATGCCATTTTCAAAGGTCATTTTCAATGGTTGTTTAGTAAGAACACGAAACAAAATACTGATCATCATAAAATGGAAATAATTCTTTGTTCAATGACCCATCATTTGAACAATAAATACAGGGCAAAAAAAAGCAGATTACATTGTAAGGCAGAATACATACAGCCCAGTTACCTGCTGAAAAATACCCTTGACCATTGTCCAAATTTTGATAAACACTCGTGTATATGACTAAAATTTCATTTTTCAAAAACCAACATTGAACGTACAAGAACAATTGTACTTAAGGATTAGAAGTCAATGAAAATAATTAAAATTTTCACATCCATGAGTGATATGAACAATTAAGGAAGTCATAGGACATACATCCAATTTTTACCCTTTTTTATTTGAACTGTGACATAAATTAAATCTATTTTCATTGACTTCTATAAATGTTCTTTTCGTATCCAAATTTCATTTTAAAAATGTATCCAAGTTCCAACCCTACAAACTGAAAATGTATCAATTATCCACGTCATATATTCAAACATACACCTTTTGACAATCAAAAACGTTATCTTATTTTCACACCAACAGTGAAATAAACAATCACACAGTTCTCACAGACAACAGTTCAACATCTTTTTCCTCAAATGGTCGTAACATATGGAAGTACTCCTTTATATTTTTTATATAACCCCTATGGAAGGGGTTATAGAACTGTCCCTTTCCATCTTTAAGGTAGCTATATCGTTTATGATTGATTCTCTCATTGACTGTAATGTTGAAACAAGCGTGGAAACACTGAAAATAGAAAAACAACAACATGTTATTGATGATATTGTTAACACTTGATGGATGTTTGGAACTAGCTGGCCTCAATATCACGAAAAGAATTAAGTCAAATCTCAATCTCAGTCTCAACTCATTTCACCACATAACATCAAAAGCTATCAAAACTAACATTTAATTTTACACCTTTGAAAAGGCATGCTATCATATAATATGTAGATTTATGCCTTTGGTCAAGATACCAAGGGAATAATATTCTATAGCCAAAACTGTATTTGAGTACAATTCCTTGTTTTTTAACAATTACTCAAGTATATTTTTTGCTCTGGAAATAAGTTTCTTTAAAATATTGAACAAATCATCTTATAAACAAATTCTATGAGAAAATACTTTTTCAAAAAGTATAAAAACATGCAAGATTTTAAATCATAATATGCTTTTATCAGGTAAATTGAGTTGAGATTGAAATTTGACTTCAGTATTTTTGTGATATTGGGGCCAGGGATTTTTTTAAGCTTTATATTGAACATAAAAAATCACTACAAGGGGGTGCTAATTAATGAGTTTCATAGATAAACCTTTATAATTGTCTACATTATATGTTTATATTATATAAACAGTAAACAATGAGAAAAAAATATAATTATGTACTATGAAATTGATAATGAAATCTTTATTGGCAACAATGTCAGTAAGTTTTTATTTAATCAGACTAAATATGATTTCATGCTTTTTATAAACTAGCTTTGAACTTATATTACTTCTTTTTTAATGTACTTGTAAGTGCATGCATTTATAAAATGGCTTTAAGAAGCTATACAACTGTCAATATACATAAATAGGTAAATATAGAAACTGCAAGTCATCTCCAGTTATCGCCAACAACTGAAATATGAGATTGTGTTAATTTGCATACAAAATAACAAGAAAGCATTAAAAAAATTAAATCCGCGAGAATAAATTACAAGGTCTCGTTATCATCATCTCTCTCCAGAAATTCCATTTCGAGGGGGATAATGTGTAGGAATTCCAGCACATTCACTTTCCACCCGCTGTCAAACGGGTTTTTCATTTTCCCGTCCTTGTCCTTCATATGCTTGTAGCGCTTCCAGTTCATCGTCTCGTTTGTTGTGAGATTTGTGATAGCCAGGTACGTCTGAAAAAAAGGAGAAAGGATTATATTTTCAACTGTTCAACTGCAAGTTTAAAGTCATTTATGAGGTAAGCTTGCTGAAACTTAGTTTACACTAATTTCAGCACTATTCCAATCTCACTATCCAATTGTCAATTGCATAGTTTATCTCAACAAAGTATGTAATATTATTACAGAAAAACAAATATGACTGACATAAAATGGAGAATACATCAAATTCAAAGGTATTAAAAGGTACTATATATAATCTTTGTTCTTAACAAATCAAATATACTTTTAGATTTCTTGGCAAATGTTGTGATATTCATTTTTATTTTTTAAGATTTAATGAATTCGTCAAATCAGTGTTACAGACTTTAAATTATTTTGATTAGTTAAGTTGCAAAAACAAGCTGGGTATTTATCAAAGAATGGACAAGAAAAAGTGCTTAAAAAAGTCACTTAAAACTTTTTGGCCTTCATCGCTCAGGAAGTACATGTAACGCGAGACTCACCATGTATCCAGACAGATACGTCGCGACTCCCTCGAAGAACAGCATGACACCCATGTAGAAGATATACACCACGTTCCAGTTCTCGTCCAGGACTTTAATCGTGTACAGGCTCAGGCAGATCGAGATCAGACCGTTCACCATCACCATGTTACAGAAACCTACAAACGTTACTCTGAAAACAAATCCCCCACTGTCAGTAAGGAAAATCATAACATTGACTAACTACCTTCTAAGTTAAGATTTCTGCCATGCTTTTGTACCCCTAAAAGTCCAGTTTGGTTCATAGTTCTTTGTTATCTCCTAAACAAAACTAGCAAACCGCTAGCAGAGAATTGTTTAAACTCCCTTCCAAATTGATTGGCAAAATGTTGGGCAGAAATCTTAACATTATCTTCTGGATATGTTCTGGTAAATGTCACTGATGACTTGTTTGTTAGATAAGCCAGGATGTTACTGTGTCTCCTATAATGAACTTTGGTCACATTTTTAAAGCGAACTCCTCAAGAGCAGCTTTGTATTATAGAACCCCCCCCCATCCCATCCCATCCCATCCACCATTTAAGCCTAAAGTCCCTATTGCTTAAATATTGCTTAAAAAAATAAATATTATGTGAAAAGGAAAATGTGACAAATATAGATATAAGGAATGTAAGGTTGGAAATCTTTGCAACACCGTCACAGGTCCACAAAAAAGCCACACAAGCAACACTAAAACCCAGAACACATCCTTCCGATTTCACCGGACCGTCATAGCGTATGTTTCTATCTTTATTCTTCTATCTTACCATCATACAAAGGAGACCTGAAGTGCCAATGGTAAGAACAACAGCCTCCACGGCCCCAACAACCGTGAGGATATCCCAGCCAAACGAACTGATGCGATTGTAGACGAAAAAGTCGGTGAT